>NC_079162.1:90065449-90368480 GCF_947563725.1 Argiope bruennichi
TGGCCATTTATTTTCGACGGAAATTTTGAACAGAATGCAAGTATTTATTTGAATACGTTAGTTTAATTGTCTTTAAAACGACTGCTTGCAAAGATTCCAACATTAATAACGAATTATATTACAGATATTATTGACGTTTTAGAAACAAAAATAGCTGCTATCAAGTGAGGATCGGAAACGGAAATCTGGACACGAAAACATTAGTTCGAGTATTAACTTGATAAGAGATTAGTAGTTTGTTTGGACATGCTATTACTTGCGCTATATCTACGAGCCTCAATGGACTTAAAAATTATAAATGTGAACTTAAAAAGTAGTAAAATAAATGTCGGAGTATGAAGAGTTATCGAGTTATTGTTTTCAAGATTTTCAATTTATCATGTTTGCGTCATTTTAATATTTCATAATTTGATAAATGTACAACTTAGTGAAGATTATCCGAATGTTTACATTTCTCCACATCTTTGAAACAAAACTAGATGTTAACATAAAAAAAGACACAGAATAAAAACAAGCAGAGCTAAAACAGAAAGAAAAAATAACAAGCAGAGATAAAAAAAATAAAGATTTAAACCGTTATTCAACGTTTTTTTTTTTTTTTAAATCTGATGCTTAGATACCTTTTATATTAATTCAATAAGTCTTACCTTTAAATAAAATAATCCTGAATCGTCAGGCATTTTAATTTTATACTCCAAATATTGAGATTCCAAAGTCCAAATTTAATTTTTATGAATAGAGTTTACAATGACAGTTTTATGAATACAATGTTTTTTATCTTCATGTAACAAATATAATTTCTTTCTTCAAAATTTATTATATGTAATAAATGTAACCTTTTTTAAACCAGAGGATTTCAACACGAATTAAATTTATTTTAAGATACATGAGAGAAAGCTTACTATTCATAAAATTTCATCTGAAATTTATGCGGTGGATTAAAGATAACAATCTACTTCAAAATGAATATGAAAAATATAACCAATTGAATTTTTAGTACATTGAAAAGTTTATACATTAATCTTTTCATCCGAGCAAAGAAAATCGAATTCAAATTTAATTAAATCTTCGTTGAATAGTAACATTTTTATTAATACCTGGATTCAAAGCGAATACTTTTCACGGAAGTAATTTTTTTCTCTGAATTGAAAAAAAAAAAAAAATATATATGCTAGTCAGTTAATAAACGTCTGCCAAATGATGAATTTTTAACGTTATGTTTTTTTTACGTTTTTTAATATTTCTTTGGATCTAAAAATGCATGAAAGGATGAATACAGTTTTCTACGGAAAGATTCAATCAAAAGGGAGAGATTTTTGGATGGCTTTTAAATAATCACTTCATCCAAAGTTTGAAGATCCACTTCACTGAAATGGCTGGATGCACTAAGCATCCGGATAGCTTCATCAATAATAAAGATCGATTCGCCATTTTAATTTCTGAACGATTCGCTTTAATGAATGAATGATGTTGAATCGATTCACTGGAACAGGATTTCGTTTTTCGGTAAGTGATTACCGATTTAGGTTGCAAATTACTCGGATATCTGGTTGCACGGCACACATAATTTTAGTTGATGAACTTAGAAATTCACAATTCACGTCGTGCATAAGATGATGAGTGTTCTTCTGAATTAAAGTAATGCAAAGGTAAATAATTTGCACTGAATCCTAAATTAAATTTTTGTTAATATATTATAATTTTTCGTTGACGAATAAAACGGAAATGGATAAAAATTGAGGCAGTTCGAGTATAAGACTTAAATTGATGAACTTAGAAAAATTTACAAATCATTCCAAATATAATATTGCTAGTTGAGTAGTGACAAAAAATACAAAATAAAAAAAGGTACAAATTTCGAAGTAATTTCATGTTCCTTAGTAAAATAAGTGAAGAAAATATACTTTTTATTGCTTTTCTACCACACAAAAGTTATGTGTCATTGAATTTCAATTTGTTTTTAAACAGTTATTTATAAACTTTTTATTTTTAATTAATAAAAACTTGAAATATCTACAAATTTATATCGATTAGCATGTAGTAACAATATATTGTAAGTGTTAAACTTTTTAAATAAATTCTTTATGTCCTCAATTGAACAATTCATTTAACAGTAATTTGAATTCCTTATATCTCCTTTATGTAATCATTTATGAATTATCTAAGCAATGTAAACGCTTCTAATTTAATCGGAATTATAAGAAACGAAGAAAGTCCTGCGAAATCAGCTGATAAATTAGACTAACACAGAAATATGTCAAAATAAGAACTATAGCAAGATAATTACTATATGCCTTCTTCATTACCTAATAAACTCCCTTAGCAATATTTTCATGTAACTATTACTCAACGTAACATCATTTATTTAAACTAATGTTATTTGAATACTTCATTAAGACGAAAATATATTATAGAACACTACAGAGGAAGTCCTCGTACTTAGTTAGCACACACTCGCTCGTTTGCCATTAGTGTTCTAAGGGATTTAAAAACACTCCTAGTGCACCTTTAGACCATGTGAAAGTTGTCATTTTAAGCTAAGTAAATAAATGATTCTCCACGTCTTCTTTGTTTTATACCATATATTACGAAGTTTTCATAACTCTTCTGCAGTAATCTTTTGGGATTTGGAGTCTGATGGAAGCCGGCTGCACGAACTTGGCTAATGAGGGATTTTTGGCACTTCCCAAATCCCACACAAAGTAATTTCCCTTTTATTCGCCGCGAATTTCCGGTATCTAATTATACTTTTGACATCGCTGTTCCTTTATTACGAAGTACAGCTGAAATCCAAAGTAATGCCACAAATGCCGTCAGCGCATTCGAGAGTGAATCGCTTTCGGTAAAATTCGAATAAAAGTGCAAAGGTAAAGGATAATCAAATGAATTCCATTCTATTACACGATGCACAAATGCACGCATGCATTTAAGCAGCTAGAATTTAGTCCTGCGTCTGAAGTGCAAGTACCCTTAGAGAATTGCAGGCATTTTAAGGATACTTTTAGGGTTTCATGACTGGAGTTGATTAAAGGATGCGAAGTCCCATGGCATTAAATTTCCAAGATGAGCCTCATATATTGGCTGAGCGATTGATGGCAGTCGGAATTTCCAAAATATTCTCCCTCTCTTTCTATTATATATATTTCAACTTATTTGCATTCTAAAAGTAATTATTTTCTAATCACTCGAACCCAGGGTTTGCTTATACTTCTAAGTTGGATGGGGTCTTATTTTCCCCCACTGACTTTAAAAGGTCTCAAATTCAAAACGCTGACTCAGCAAATTCCCTTTTAAAATTATATAAATTCAAAATACTTCTACAGGCTCGCTTCATTCTACAATTTCTTCGAGTTACGCTTATCGCTTGCAGAGAAATTTTAACAATGGAAAATTCTCTCCATAACGTCATAAAACAATATACTGTTAAAGAACTCTATGCTCTGTGAATCAAAAAATGCCTATATACATTTATTAATTCTAGGTCTTCTTCTTAACAACCACTAAAATGCATCTAAGTGCATCTAATGCCCCATGCATTTATTTTGTTTTTGCTTATGACATGTCTCGAAGATACCAGAGATAATAATAATAATTAAAAAAATTACAAGATTTTTTAATGCGTAAGTAATCTTTTCTTTTTTCTCCAACCATATAGTTCACATGAATGTAAAATAATGCTTGGAGGGTAAAAAAAAAAAAAAAAAAAATCATGATTTCAAATTTGAAATTGACTATCCGAAGTAGTTTTTTTTAATATATAATTTAGCGTATTTTACGTTTTATTTATACAAAAATATACTTTTACATCAGTAATTGGCCTCGTTTAATTTTGAAACCAAATATCAATTTAATTAAATCTGTAGCTCGTTAATTTTTAAATACCGTGTCACTATAAATCAGGCGAGGAATAAGCTATGCTGTCAAGCAAAATTTGAGACTTAAAAATTATGTTACATTGTGTTATTTATGATAAAATGTTATATTATGTTATTTATATTATTATTATAAATATTATAAATATTATGTTATGTTATTTAGGATAAAATCTGAAAAAAGAAATTTATGGAAGTACTCGATGTCTATATAGTTTTGCAATTTCATAATTTTTAAAGTAGTCGTTATTAACTTTTTATTCCCATAGTTAGGATAAGCGCATTTCCAGGTTTATTTATAACGGTAAAATATTATCGAAGATAACTAAACAGTTTAACCTAGCAAAAAGGATTCTTATAAAAGATCCCAAGTCGATCGGAAATGCCATTTATGTGGGAACGTACACAAACCTGTACGTGCCTCCACGAGAACCCCACTACATTTATGGGCAAAATGATGACAATAAGAATATATATTTTTATTGCAAGGAGATAATGGTAGTCCACGGAGAAATAAACCTCCAGAAAATCTCGTGGAATATATGGTTGGTCTGGGACTTTCTATGACCGTGATGCGATGAAGCATGTTTGAATTGTTTGAAGAGAACATAATAATGCCCTCCACAGCGTTGATAAACTAACAAGTTTTGAGAAATGATACTTATAATTGAACTTTTAGACATCTTCATAAATAGCACGAAAGAATGTTATGTAGCATGTATTGTTGTAGAAAGAAACCACACCCTGTATACAGGTTCTCTGACTTTATGACCTTGATCTTTGCTTTTTGTTTATTGTGCCAGAAAAATCAGGACATGATGGAATAACAATGTAGTACATTTAACATGTGCTTAAAGAGTAAGAGACAGAAAACTGAAGAATGAAACAATGACCAATAAAACGGTATTTATCTTAGTACTTTTTTATGGAAATTTATCTGAAAATAGATCTCTGACTCAAGCGTTACATGTAAATGCTCATTTTTCATATAACGTAGTAAATGAAGGGGGGAAAAAAAGACATTGAAATGAACTTTTTTTAAAGTTTTAAGTATATAAGAAAAGATGATTATTTATATATCACTAATAAACTAAATATTATTTTAAAACAAAAAAAATTGGGAAAATCTAAGTTATTAATGTGAAATTTGATTGCATAAATATATATCGAAAATTGTGACACATCGTATTATGTTTAAAATTTTCAGCAACGAAAGAAGCATTTTCTGTAAAGATTTGGCAGGCAAAAGCATCTGCTGTAACAGACTTGTAAAGTTGATAATAGAATTTACAACAATCTAAAATTACCCTGCATAAAATAATTGGTGAAAATAATTGCATTGCACTGCACTGCACTGCATTGCGATGAATTCAATTGTATTATTATATAAAACAGGAAAGCAAAACATCAAAATCTGATGGAAAGCCTTTGGGTTTCTATTACACCACATTCAAATTTCCACTTCAGAAGCTACCCAGTCAATTTTTTTATATACTCTATATTTCACATAAATTAATTTCCAGAATTCCAAATTGTGCATTATTATACAACACGAATACATTTTATACTCTCTTAGTACTTGATCCTTATTTTACTCGAAACTGAAAGCTACCATGGTACTATTTTGTTAGATCGAACGACAACCATTTCTTGACAATTATTTGTCCCAAAATAAATTTTAATCGTACATTATTTAAAAGGAATCTAAAGTTTATAAAAATGTCACGTCAAAAATTCCTCCTCCTGTCCCAATTTTAAGGCTCTTGTCCTGTTTTTGTTTCATAATTAGATTAAAGCTCTTTCGTGAACTACTTAATGACTTCCGTCGTGACATGTAGGCTATCGGTAAAAATTTACTCGTGAAAGCACTACGTCAAATTCTATTCGAATAGCTTACTAGTCAAAAAATAACTTTGTCTACAGACAGCGAAAACTAATTACCTTATTGTCAGTTTAACTTCACTCCTGAGCTTATTTGCTCATATCCTTTGTCTTTCAGATTTACGGTAAATTAACCTAAAGGTATAATGCAGAAAATAATTTAGCCAGAAAAGATTCGTAAGGAAGAATTCATTTTTTTCACACTTGTGCACAAGATTCTATTTCAGAGAAAATGCGGCAAAATAAAGACGAGATCGTTTGAAGTTCCATTTATTAATTAAATTTAAAAAAAATCCCCTTTTAAAAAGAATAAATATAAAGAAAATCGAGACAGTTCTATTTTCAGATTTAAACGAAAGGATATAAATTTTATATTTCAGTGCACAACATTTTATTTCAGAGAGAATATAATAAAAGGAAATTTAGTTTATTTGAGTGTGGTATTTCTATTTGAAAATTTAAATAAAACCCAACAACCAATCATTATTTTCTGACCTTCGCAGTAGCTACTTTCCAATAAAATATCGAAATTAAAATTTCTTTTAAAACGATTTTTTGTTGCATATTAAACGATTCTAAGTCAAAAAAGATTTTCCAAAAACAAATTAGGTTTCAAAATTTGGGATTTTTCATTCTGAAGTTCAAATAAATATTATTAATTAATAAATAGTACTTTTTTCAATCATAATGTTATTATAGTCTAAGTTAGAATTCGAATAACGTTAATGCGTCAGTTTCGTGAAATGAAAATGCAGAATTTATTTTCATACTAAAAGTTTTCAAGCAAAATTGAAACCAAAGTTATTTTTTGGTTGTATTAAAAATATTAAAATTTATTTTCAAAAAAGAATAAATATAAGTTAATTTTTTATATTTCAATAAATTTACTTGGAAAAGCTGATGAACTTATTTTTTCCATATAATTTATCCGTATATAGATTTAAAGAATAGAAGCTCATACAAAAAGTGTATATACTGAAAATCAACTTTCATTAAAAATCATTCCGAAAAAAAAACATTAAAAAAACTGTGCTATTGTCGCATAAATTATATTTTAAACTGAAAAAATCAGCCGTATTAATATGAAATTTCAAATGACTCTAAAATTCAAACAGTTAAAATGCCAATAGATTGCAACTTTATTCATTTTTTATTTTATTTTATTTATTTATTAGTATTCATTTTTAACACAAACATCTACAGGAAAAAAAGTACTGCAACTAGATATATATTGAAATATTTAACATAAATTTCTTTTGAAATTATTCCAATCCATTTTTTTTAAGAAAATGACATTTGACTCGAATGCTACATTTTTCAAATTGGTCCATTTTTAAAGTTAAAGCAATGACAAAAAAAAAAAAAGCCGAAGAAATTAATTTAATTAACTTGTCAAAAATATCGCAGTTGCTCCAAAAATTGCTGCACGAGACACCCATTAATTTATTTAACTTCATAATGAAGCGACATTGATTCTGCTACTTTTCCCCCCTAAAATGTGCACAGCGATTGTTTTTCTGACGTCCTTCAATCCTCGTTTTCCGATAGTGACTCCAGCCTTGATGTGATCATTTTCAAAGCATTTTTCCTGCATAACTTCGTTTCACGCAGAGGGTTTTGCACGTACCAAACAACAATGGGCAAATAATTTTCGCACATGATGGGTACGATAATGACCAATATCAAGAGGGATGCTGAGGTTTATTTTCCACTTTTTCAAGGTTTGTCGAATAGGTTACAGTATTGAATTTTTAATTAAGCGTTTAAACCTAAAATAGCAGGATGTTAAATAGTTTCCTTTACTTGACGCTCTAAAAGGAATGCTGAGGACATGTTGGAATGATTTATACCTTGAATGTTTCCACGCAAATTCTACCCTTCGCTGATCTGGAATTAATAGAAGGGGATTCAAGTGCTGAGTGTTTCAATGACAAGATCAAAAAAAAGTTGATATACTTCAGAGTTTAAAGAAATGTTGAAGATTTGCTCGATTGATTGGGACCTTGTACATTTCAATGCAAAGTAATTATATTTTCCACTAATTTGAGGTTTGCTGAAAGCAATTCAGTTCTGAATATATTTCCTCATTTAAACTGCAAAATTCTAGAATAGATTGATATATTTGATACGTCAGAGAAAATATTAGGTATGTTCTGGATTGATCCGGTTTCTTTTCTACGCAGAAAATCAATATTTTTCTTTTGAAATTGTAAATCTACTTTCGGTTTATCTTTTTTTTTTTTTTTTTTTTTTTTTTAAATATGAGCTAAGTGTATCGTTGAAGATTTGCTCGATTGATTGGGACCTTGCATATTTCAATGCGAAATAATTATATTTTCCACTAATTCGAGGTTTGTTGAAAGCAATTCAGTTCTGAACATATTTCATCCTTTAAAACTGCTAAATTCTAGAATAATCTGATATATTTTAGACGCCAGAGAAAATATTAGGTATGCGCTGGATTGATCTGACCCGCATGGCTTCTTTTCTACGCAGAAAATCAATATTTTCCTTTCTAATTGTAAATCTGTTTTCGGTTTACCTCCTTTTTTATATATAAGATCAAAGCGTATCGTTGAAGATTTGCTCGATTGATTGGGACCTTGTACATTTCAATATAAAATATTTATATCTTCCATTAATTCGAGATTTGATGAAGGTAAATCAGTTTTGAGCTTCCAATTCAGCATTCAAGCATCCAGAATAGCACTAATACATATTTAAAGCACTAATACATATTTTAGGCGCCAAAGAGGAAACAAGGTATGTGGTAGAATGATCTGGCCTGTATGTTTTTTATTTTATGTAGAAAATCTATACATTTTTCAACTGTAAATCTCTCCTCTATTTATCTTTTCTATAAAAGTTAAAAAGAACAAACATTTGTAGAAAAATAAATTTCTTCACATGAATCTCGTGAAAATATCACATTTTGATGGTACGAAATAATCAATACATCTTAATAAAATTTTATTTTAGATGCTCAAAAAATTTCTTTATGTGTATGTGTCAATCGATATTCTAGTTAATACTTCCTTTTTTTTCTTAATGCTGCGAATATATAAAGGAACTATAAAGAACTAACAATTGTAAAGAATTAAATTTCTTCCCGTTTATATCGAGTAAATCTCACTTTTTGTTTGGAAGAAATAATTAATGCACCTCTTCTAAGCTTTATTTTCAATGCAGACCGCGTTTCTATTTATATATTTATATCAGTCGCTATTTCAGTCAATACTTGGTTTTTTTTCTTTACGTTAACAATAAGAAAAGGGCAAGCTCATTATTTTGCAAAATCGACTCCTTTAGAGACTAACAAACATGCATAGATAGAAAAAAAACAGCATTTAAGATATTTGTTTTTTATTTCGAATATATTCTGAAGCATAAAATGAAACGAATTGAATGGAGAGTGCAAGGCTAATTAACATTTTTTTTTATTTTTAACGAAAGCAAAGCATAAGAAAAACAATAAGAAAATTGGCAACAAAAGTATTTTTGAGATTAAATAACAGGAATGTTTAGAAGTAGGCACTTCGCATACTTAATATAAATTTTATAAAACAACCAAACCTTTTTCGCCAAAGTAGATGTATTGAAAATTTTTAAATGAATATATATCTTATGTGAGGAATTTAATATTCAAATGACATGTATTTTTTCGAAAATAATTTTATTTGTTTAATATGAAATTACTACAATTAATATAAAATTGTTATTGTACAGAAATCTACAGTTGTTTGACAGTAAATACTAGTCGAGTACTATTTCCAGAACTCTTTTTCCAGATTCTTCTCAAGCATAAATAGAAAAAGCCCCCTGAACAAACAAAATTCTTATATTTTGCTTGTATTTTTTTTTCGAAAGAAATACTTGCTATTTCTCCAAAACAAACACTACATCGAAAATTATAAACAAATTTCATAAAGAGTTAATATTATGAAGCAACACAAACTTTCCCGAAACCGATTGTATAACCTCAGAAACTTATGAATAACCGAATGCTGTGGCAAGAATGAGCTTTTTTCGTAGCTTTTAATTAGTTTTAAAGAAGAGATTTTCAATTACAGCCACAGAGGAAATTGAAAATCTAACACATTGACGTACTGGAAGTTTTCGTAAATTCAAAGTCATGTCACGGATCATTGCATAGTGTTTAACTTAAACAAATGCCTTCCTTCAATTTCATTCTCGCTTGAGTGCGCAGATTAATTGCATAAGACCATTCGAACACACACACACAGCGAGTTTTTCTCATCACTTTAAAGACGAATATCTGTGAGAAAAATTCAGTAAACCACCAAACATCTCTCTCTAAATAAAGAGCATTATATTCCTGGCCGAAAATCTTTTCTCTACATTTCGGAATCCTTTAGATTTATATTAGTCATTTAAAAAAAATAGCTGTACGATAATACGCTTCCTCACCCGCATGGTTCACCAAACAAAATACAACAGTCAAACATTATAATAAAAAGACACAAAAGAACAACTATACGTATCTTAACCATTCACTTGAAAAGCTGTGAATCATTTTCAGCATGATGCGTCCATGCCTCATGGATTCGTATTTTCTTTTTCGAAGAGCTTTATCCTTTCTAATCTTTTTTCCCTCTTCTAAACATTATTTCCTTCTTAATATCTGTATTAAAAGTATAGAATAAATTTCAATCTTTTCTTGTTGTAAAAGATTGAAGTTTATTCCTCTCTCTCAATAAATTTACAATTTATTATTATTTAAAATTGAGAATCTTTAATATTCAACTGAAAAACCTACAAATCATTTTCAGCATAATTCGTCTATGTTTTCTGGTTTATTTTGGAACTTATTTTTCCTTTTTTTTATTTTAAAGTATTATTTCATTTGTAATACAGGTATTAACAGAGGATTTTTGTTCTTTTGTTATCGCATAAGATTTCACTCATAATGAATTGATACATAATTACAAAATGTGATTACAGAAATAATAATGCATATTTTAACTGTTTATATAAAAACTCGTAAATCATTTTCAGCATGATGCGTCCATACATCATGAATAAGAGTTTTTCGTTTAGAAGAGATGTATTATTTTATATATTGCTCCTTTTTTTTTCGTCTTTCGATATAAATTAATTTTTACTAATTGTATAATATTAAAAAAGAAAATATATATATTTTATTATATTAGCCTGAATTTTTTATCATTCATTATAAACTTCAAGGAATATTTTATTTGTCGTACTGCGTCTCGGCATAGGAATACGAGTCATCAATCAACTAAACATAAGAAATACAAGTTTTTCATTCACATTTATGAATTAAATGTTGTAAGTGTCTGTTTATTTGATCGTTTCAAATAACTTTTTCCTTCATATCCCGGCATTAAATAGATTGTACTTGTTTATTTAATCAAATCTAATCAATTAAACTATCTAATGAATAAAGAAAATATGTATTTGTTTTATTTCACGAATGTGTGAATGAATAGTGTTATTCATTCTAAACTGAACAACGTTTTTAACTCTACATTTACAAAAGTAGTTTTAAATTGAATAACTTCTGAATAAAATTTAATGTGCAAGGATTAAATGGAAAAAGAAATATTATTAATAAAATAGAGAAGCAAAGAGATAACAATTGGGTTGATTTCAAATAGATATACAGAGTACTTTCTAGTGCATGTATTTAAAATACATTGAAAAGTATTCTGTACTTTCCTCCACTTTTCAAACTGGATCGACAGTTTTTATATTTTGTGTATGATACATAAAAATATTTTATAAAGTATTTTTATAGACTTTCTATTTAAAAAAAATGACCTTAATAAATTTTATTGCCTACATAACTCTTTCCACTTCTTTTAACCCTGAAAAGCAAACTTGGAATCATGATGACTCCGCTCCACACATCAATTAAATTCCCGCTTTTGTCTGTTAAAGAAAATCCGCTTCTTCTGGTCACATTACTCACAAGTCATGAGCCAGTTAAACATCAGGTGCCGTAGATGTAATTTCGACGTCTTTGTTTTAACATGGTGTTTATCAAATGATCCTATCTATCAATGAGTCAAACTGACTCCACATATGAGTTAAACTGGGATATAGAAAGTAACTGTAAGCAAATTTTTTTGTAAATAAACTGATTGAAAATGTACATAAATCAAACAGGAAAGTCTTGACTGATAATGATTCAAGCATATTCCTCTCATGTCGCATCTAACAAATAATATCCTATTTTAAATATTAAAAACATAAATTTTAATATAAAAATAATTTAATAAATACACAATGTTCTTATTTAATCTTTTCATAAAATGGATTGCATAATGGATTTTTAGAAGTCACACTCCAGTTTCGATGGATGACTCAGATCAATGACAATTCAACACCAAGGTTAAAAATGAAAAAGTTAATTTTTCGCTAAAGTAATCTCAATACATCAGTAGCAAGATTATAAATTCGCCGTTATTATATATAACTTAAAGTAGGAATTGAAAATAAATATTGTTTTATGAGCGGTCGATAAAAGGAACAGTTACGCAATTATGTACTTTTTTCTCAATTTATAATCGAGAAATTTAATTGGTATTTCTGTGTCTCTCATAAAATACAATAAAACCAGTTTCTTGAAACATCATCACATATGTAAATATGAAGTGTTCAAGACTGCACTGCATATTTTATAACATCTTAAAAACATATAATCTTCATTACCAATCTTAAGCCATAGTAGTTTTCTTTCAAGAACTCTAACAAATTACTTCTTCAGGATTCAATTCCTTTTTCATTCACATAAATGCGAAAAATGGTCTCTTTTTTCGGACGCAAGAAACTCTGCAACAATGTAAAAAGTAAGAATAGAGCTAAATATTCCCTCTGTTAGAATAAAAAGGCTGCCGTCCCAGACAGTCATTTACGTATCAAGAAATCGATAAAGCGTTTATTTAAGGTCCCAAGCATTGCTGAATAAAGGAGCAAGGATTCATTGTAAAGCAACATTTTGAGATTATAAATCTTAAGAATATTGTTTTTTCTTCTAATCATTTGAAATCTTTACTGTGACATAAATTATGTAGTGCAAAACTTTTGTCTTTCATTTTTGCCAATACTTAACGAATGCGGTAAACAGAATTTCATTAAAAAAATATTTTAGATTGTTCAAAACTCTTAGTTCAATGCAAAACCGAAAGGGAAAGCTTAATGCTCCTAAAAAGTTAATGATGGGCTGACATTTCATGGAAAATACCTGTTATGCAGATGAAGCACGCCGGGAGATTAGAAGAAATTTTCTGCATCATTTATCTACGTAAAATGTTTTCTTTGGAGGGGAAAAGAGTGGCATCCAAGATATTTTACAAACAATCTCAAAAACGATAAAAATAATTTATAATAACATCCCAACAATGCCCTCAATTTTATGCATGAGCATGAAAATTCTTAATCAGTTATTTATAGCTTAGATTTATGTTTCCTAAAGATAAATTTTGTACATGAAATAAATACTATTGTCAAAAAATTAAAGTGTAGAGGAGAGACATTTATTACTTTTCAACCGTCACAGAGATCAATTTACAGCCCAAAGCATAAGAAAAATTGAAATTCCTGAAAATCTTAGCATTTCTTTCAATGAACTATTTTAGATTTTCTGACTATTCTCGACTATTTTTATAAGAAATACTATTATCAAGAAATTAAAGAGTAGCGGAAGGAAATTTATTACTTTTCAACCGTCACAAAGATCAATTTACAGCTCAAAGCATAAGCAAAATGGAAGGTCCTGAAAATCGTAGGGTTTCTTTCAATTAACTATTTTAGATTTTCTGACTATTCTAAAAGACGGAGAAAATCGAATTTGGGCCAAGATTAAAATACCAGGGCGTTATTGAACAATTATAATTAACGACAGCACTGGCTTAAACACAAGATTAATAATGTTAAAAAGAATAACGATACCGAGTAATTATCAATTACTAAAAGAGGGTGATAGCATTACATGCTTATAAGTTGGAAAAAAAAGAATTCTTGAAGTATTAATTTTTTTTAAAGTTAAATTTGTACATTTGTTATTTTTTTTAAATTTGAAAAGTTCCTTTATAAATAAAAATTTCGCTTGTAAAATTAATAAAGGGCGTATATACACTGCTTTAATTTTGCGAATGCATCGTATTATTCAATTTAAACTAGTGCTGCCAAATTTATGCTTTATGCATGTGAGAATACACAAAAAGAGAAGACATCCTTTAACTTTTATTTAAATAATGATTTCAAGTCGGTTAATATTAAGAAATAAAAGAACAAAATTTCGAAAAATTCTTTAATAACACCTATCAGAGTTGTATTTTTTCTTCATATATTTTAACCAAAACGTTTACTTCAGTTTTTCAAAGCCTTTGATTGGGTATATTGTAAAAAACTCCTGTCATTTTGGTTAATTTATATTTAAAAGCTATAGATTATACTTCAGATCTTGAGGAAACATTCGTACATACATGGAATTAAATAGTTCCTCATGTATATAATATTTATTGCACATTTAAATTTAAGTATGTGACTACGTTCGAGATGTTTTGTGTAAAGCAGATTAAAAAACATCAATAACAACAAATTACACCAGTTAAAAGTCAAAAGTTGGAGATTTGAAGAAATGCAGTTTTTTTTCTTTTGTTGTTGTTGAAAAATGAGGTATAAAGCAAAAACTTCTAGTTTAAAAGTTTATTAAATGATGAGCTCAAAATCTTTCAGACAACTTAATAAATATATTTTCTAGTTCCTGAACTAAAAAAAATAAACTCTTTCTATCCAACATTTAAATATTGGGCTTCGACTGATAAAAAATATGAATTTTTTATTTTTATTTTATTTATTTATTTTTTTGCATAGAAGCATTAAAAAAACTATAGGATATTTCTAAACGAACGATTACCTTTTCTCTCCTTCAGGAACTGCAGAACATATTTAGAAATAATTTTACCAAATTTGAATAAAAAATATACAGTAGATTTTAAATTTAATACAATAGGTTTAAATTAATTACAAAATTCTATTAATATTTAGAATTGGAGAAAATCGCATTTAAATGTAAAATATGCATTACTCAAATATAAGAATAAATGTAATATTCCAAATAAATTTAGAAGCAAACGGTTTTATGAAGAAGACTGTTCAGAAATCAAGAATCTGAATAAAAGAAATATGTGATATTTTTACAAAAAAAAAAAAAAAAAATCAATTTTTAAATGTAGTCACTTGTTTTAAAGCGTATGAGTAAGCTATCATAAAGAAAATATTGATGCATATATCGTTGCTCAAAGTGCAAAATATCGTATGTCATATGGAATTGAAATGTGACATACGACCTTTTGCACTTTGACTACACCTCAATCAAAATTAACGCTACAGTAAAGGGGGGTCTAAATACTCTTCCATTACATTAAATAGGACATTAATAACTCATTAAAATATTGAAAAACACATTACCCTCGAACAAATAATTCGCTGTTAATAATTCAGGGAACCTTATAAAGAATAACTTGAGTTAATCAAAATCTAGACTCATCACTAGCCTTCTGATACGCATCAATTCAAATTGTGCGTTACAAAAGCGCTTTATAATGAATATGCTCTTCGTCATGAAAAATACCTTAATTTAGAATCTATACTTCTCTTACTAGTAATAAATCAAAATTTCATATTAATTACCTTTAATTAATTATAGTTCAGGGATTATTTGTTAAAAGTTCTAAGTTCCTGGAACAGTTAATGAGAGGAATTTTATTACTCTGTTCATTTCTAATCATCTGGCTCAGAATTTAATTAAATTATTCTGAATTTAATAGAATACTGCAGAGTTTTAATTAAAGTGACAGTCTGTTTCAAAGTATTTATACTTATTATGTTTCGAAACAGTAATTCTTAATTATATTAGAAATAATTGGCTTAACATTGAATTTAGAGCTTTCAAGAAGTTTCAAAATGTACCCACAGACGAACCTATATCATTCCCTAATTACAAAATTCTGAATAGAACTCAAGTACTTATTCGATTATTATTAATTCAATATATTTATTCTCCACTTGACATCTTTAAAATGCATAAAAGTAATCCTACATCGATTCATTTAACGGAAATGAAAAGATATTAACCAATGACGCATTTATTTTACATGTTAGAAGTTGCTTTCCATACGAATGATTTATATGCATTAAAGGAATTAGTAACAGTCTGCAGCATTTCAATGTTTCTTTATATTTAATTCAATCAGGTGAACAATCTCTTAACACCTTTTTTTATTGAATAAAAATCGAAATCTAAATAATTATGACACAGACCTATTTGCTTTTAGGGTTAGAAAATAATGGTCACAGCAAGGAAAATTTATGTATTCAGTTTGCAAGTTAACATTAAATAAATTTTGAAATATTGCTTTGATAAATTTCGTATGATAGTCTGAGAGCAAAGTTTAAAGTATACAGATTTCATATAAATATGAAAAAAATTATAGAGAATTTTAAAAATTATTAGTAATTAATTATTTCCAGATATATTTCACTGCAACATTTTGCAATATAAAACCTATATTTCTAATAATTTATAAATAATTTTTAATTGCCTGTATATATGCTAAACATATGATTGAAAGAAAAATTAAATGTGTTTAAAATGTAAATGTAAATGAAATAATTTTATAGTTAAAAACGAATAAGTTGTAAATAAAATAAAAAACACAAATTAGATAAAAATTTTAAAAATACGAAAGTTACATATTACTTTGCTTCAATTTTGTATTTGTATTTGTACGATATTCGCATTTGAAAGAAAACAAGGAAAGGAAGACGTGTTATAAATGATTTAAATAAAAACAAATGCTATATTGGTAAGTAACTTAGTACATCGAAACCCTACTGGCAGTGTGAATTCCTCGAAGATTTCCAACCAACTAAGAGTCACAAATCCATGTCAGAAGATAGGGTAAGTAATAAATAAGACATGCATAAAGTAGTCATGAGCAAAGGAACAACAAAAAATTTTTTTTTCTCTACACAGACTTTACATTTAGCAGAAGAAACGATGACAACAAATGATTTTTGTATCCTAAACAATGTAAAATCTTACGCTAAGAGAAATGGATTAATAAAAAAAATATAAGACAAAAAATCCATTATTCAAAATTAGAAAATATTTTAAAATTTTGGATGTTACTATATAAAAATGTTGTAGAAGTATAAAACAAACTCAAAAGTTGTATAAGAGTAAAACAAAGTGTGTAAAAACAACATTTTTTTTACACACTTTAATTTAAATTATCTTGTTTCATATTTGCAAAAAGAGAAATTCTGAAATTACTTTACTTCTCTCTTTTAGAGAGGTAGAATTTTGAAATTGTTATACTTGATTATTATTAATGACTAATATACTATTTTAATCTTTGTAGAAATTAATTATTAATTAATTAAGAAATTTAATTAAATTTTTATTCCATCACGATGTAGCGATCTGATAGTAAATTCAAAGAAAAGGAAGACTTTCAAGCCTCCATAATAGTCATAATAACGAATTATACATAAAAAATACTTTGTTTTTATTAAGTTTATTATGAAGTGATTCAGAATCATATAAAGCTTAGATTGTTTAGTAATTGAAAATAATTTTTTGAATAAAAGTGTCATTATACAAAAAATTTGAAGAATTATAAAGCAAATCATTTTTGCATTCCTAAATACTGTGCAACATAATAGTAGGAATTGATTAAAAAAAACAAACAGAATACTTTAAGTTATAAAGAAATGAAGAATAAATTTTCATTAAGATGGCACTAAATATCAAAATAGTAGAATTTATTTCCACGCTTATTTCATTCCATTTCTTTAGTCTTAAAATTAGAAAAAAAAATCTTAAAGATTGTAACAAGGATCCTGGATGACGTCTTGGTAAAATGTTAAAATCTACTCATTGAGAAAAAGAATTAAATAGCATTTAATTAATTCTGAATTACATCAAATGCAGACAGCACAATCATTTCCTTTTAAAATTATACAGAAGTGATTAAAAGAAAAACTCAAAGATAGTACTTGCTTATTTTTTTCGCTAGATGAATAGCAAATTACATTATTAAAAATTCGAATAAATCTAAAAACAAATGAAGGCATCTAAACAAAATCTTACTAAAAGCTATAATAATTTTATTCAAGAAAGGCATAACTGAAAAAAAACTTTTTTTGTTTATATTATATTACAAAAATCTTTTTATTTTATTTTATTTTATTGCGCCATCAAATTGTTGTTCCATTAGTTTTAGCACATTTCATTTTTAAATATCGTTGGCTATAATGCCAAATAACTAAGTAAAAAGAAGATTAACGAATATTTGAGTTTCATAATTTGAAATATCAGAAGTCCAAAATAAAATGCTGTGGAAGTATTACCAAACCTTAAAAATGATAAAAGCTTTTTTAAATATTATAGACTATTATTATACTATCTTCAAAAAAAAAAAAAAAAAAAAAAAAAAAAAAACAGAGAGAGAGAATAGAAATTGGACGGTTTTACCCCTTTATCGAAACTACTTTGGATTCACTATTAATAGGGGATTAGTTTGTCTTAACTATAAAAGAAAAAAGAATGAGTTTCTATGCAAGAAAAGAAAAGGAATATTTTGGAACTAATCGTTCAGAAGTCTGCAGAAAATTTATATTCATGTAGTTAAAAAAATCAATTCAATCGTTTTTTGTCTAAAAATATATCATCATAGTTTCCAGACATAATGATTGAACTTCCGTTTAAAGCTTAAAATCGTCTGAATATATTTTTTTTTAACGTGGTCGGATTACTGATAGCAAAAACCATTTGCCAGTTCGTCATCGAATTTCCGCTCAGCCATCCAAGGAATATTTAAATCGCTTCATTCATTCTTTAGAATTCTCTAACATTTTGCAGAGTGCATATCGGATCATTATTTAATAGCAAATAAAACGAAGAAATTCACATAATGCTTCAGTTTGATCAAAGATATAAGAATTTCAATATTTTTGGACTGAATTCTTCGGCAGATGTATCAAATGGATTAAAAACATTATAGCATGCTTTTAGAAAGGAAATCCAAAACTGAAAAAAATGATAGATTGAAAAAAACAATGTCGACATCTAAAAGCACAAATGCCATGTTTCACGTCTGAGTGTCCAGAACAGAAAAACAATTTTTTATTGCTGTCAATAACTTAAGGATTTAACATTTACACATGTGCATTCAAACTCAGACAGCATTAATTTCTTTCATGTTTCAACACAATCAACATAGCGCGTAATATTACGTCAAAAACAGGCAAATAATTAATTAATTTAGTTAAGAAATAATTTCTGATTAATTAACTAATTGTATTATCTGCGGGCACATAAACGAAGGAAATTATTTTCTATTCTAAATAAATATATTTTTGGATTCACAAAAATTATAGAACACTTATTTGAGCCACATTTCAGATCATTTCCTAAAAAAAATTATTAATTGATAAGTTTATTAATTTACATGATTCAGCTACTTTTTTTCAAAGCTTTTACGATAAATGTAAAAAGTTATATAGTTTTTTCTGCAATTTTCATTAGAAACATTTACACAATAGGCGAAATAAGTTTCATTTTAGAAAATGAATGGAATGAAGAAATTACGTTGCATTTTTTACATAGGTTCATCACAATATTCAGTTTAATCAATTTTTCAGCATTATAATTTTTGTGGATAAAACTAATGAATCGCTGCAGATAATAAAAATATCCTGCAAACTATATCATTTCTAATAATAACATATTAGTCACACAAAAATGACTCATAATTTCATAATAAATATTTATTCAAAATAATTGTGAGAAGGATCATAAACTCCATTTCTCTCATAATATAACTTTCTTATTTACTATGCAACAATCGTTTATATAAAAAGATTACTTCAGGAAGGATTTTTTACCTTAATTTTCCCCCTTTCACTTTTAGAATTTTTTTTAGTCTAATATAAGCACGAAACAAAAATATTTTAGAGAACAAGTATTTTGCATAGTATGTAGAAAAACAATAACTGATTTTTTAAAAAACGGCAAAATACTATTGTATAAGTGTTGATGAATTTAATGTTAAATCACATGCTTTAGTATGAGAGAAATAAACATCAATTAAAAAATTTTCTAAGATAATGAATAAAAACATGATAAAATCTATCAATCTATCAGAACATTATCCAATTATATGCTCTAAAATTTCTTATAAAATATCTGCTATCAAAAACTACTATTGTTTTCTAAAAGCAACGAAATTTTCAGATATCTTTAAATTGCAACAACATTTAACTATTTACAAAAGCATTATAATCTTTTTAAGAAATAGTAAAATATTACAAAAACATAACTTCGTACAGTGAACCAGGAAAAGCCAGGAATTTTCTTCACCATTCAGTCATCGATTGGGAAAACTAACCAGTGTGAGATTCTGAAATGCATTGATGTGAATAATTCCATTTTTTTTTCTAAAAAAAAAAAAAAAAAAAAAAAAAAAAAAAGATGGCGGTTGATCATAATGTTAAACGCGTGTAAAAAAGAATCCATGCATGATTCTCCCATTGATCATGCGAGGCTAATGGATTCACATTATCTCTCGACCACCTTAAACTAGCGAAGAGTCAAACAGGTCTTCTCGAAAGACATGGGGAAATGTGTGACTAAGCGTCTGAAATGAAATTGGATACCCAGTACAAGAAGTAAAGTGGAAAAATACCCCTGTGACAACTGTTTCATATCCGGGCAAAACACGATTTGAAGAACAACCCTACAGCTCAGTAAGGACCTCGGTGTCACATTTTAAGCAGAAAAACATGTGAAGCTTTATGCTGAACTTCAGGGTGAAAGTGTAAGAGGGCAAATGCACCCCCTAATCATGGCACTCAGGGTAGTTCTCCAAGAAAAAGAATGGCATTTTTAATTTGAATGAAGTCAAACAGGATATGCACTATGTACTGCAAAAGAAGATAAAGATACTCAGAGAAATGGTATTTCGAGTGTAGGTTAAATATTTTGTATAAGTTCATGAAGAAGGGCTCAAAGTTAATTTATGGGGTGTACATTATTCAATCCAATAATCTATTTATCAGTTGCTTCATGCAACTTCAAAAGGTTTAGACTATTAGAAATAAATTATTTATATACATGATTATAAACGATTCCAAAATTTTGCAACGGTTTTGACTTAAAAAAGAAAAACACCATGAAAAATATTCTAAAAAAGTAAACTGACTGCACTGTGAGAAACATGGCTGACACAAATATTGGCTATTAATTAAAGACAAAATAATTAAAATATTTTAATACAATAAACAGAAGATATGAAGCACTTTTCAAAGCCTCACTCATTAAAGTATTTGAAATTTTAAATAAATTTGAATTAATTAAGTTCCCACACTAGATTGTTAAATGTACTCTATTAAACAATGAATCTGAGTTCAATTCAAAAACACTTAAAATAACTGTTTAATTAGTTGTTCCTTATCATGGTCAAAAAAGAAAGTATATAAAATGGTTTACAGGCATTCAAAGCTTTTGTTTAATTTTGTTAATTTACGTTGTTGAAAATATAATAAAAAATTTATACTAATATGAATTATATTATGAATTTTACATTTCAGAAATGAGATTGATTGTTTGTTTTGAGCATTACGTTTAAGTTAAGCTTATATGTATTCAAAAAGTTTCTTTTAACGAAAATATAATCTGACGAAAATTATAATAAAGAATATTCAGAAAGTCATATAAGACGTAAATAAGAGATAGAAGAATATCTGCTCCGGTTAAAGTCTATTGTTTATGCTGTAGCAGCATGCTCTAGAATGAAAAACATTAATTTTCTAAAGCAAAAGGGAGCAGATTTTTAAATTTAGTTATGGTATTAAATTTCATGCCGTATCATCCCAAGAAAGTATCTCATGTTTTTTAAGCACAACCGTCAAATATTTAAAAATGCTCGATGATTTATAGTATATTTTAATAACTATTCTATAAACATTAGGTAATTGAAAAGTTATTTTTGGTTTTAAACTATCTTGAATATGCAATTAGTATATCCAAAATAACAGATAAATTGAAATATTTTCTAGAAATATTGAGAATTTTAGTAATACATAGTAAATGAATAGGAAAAAAAGTTTTTTAGACTTAAAACAATACACAAAAAATAAAAAAAATGAATGAATCATTGACTTTAAAATATGATGTATAAAATGTGTCAAATATTGACTACAAAATCGGATGTATAAAATGTATCAAATATTGACTATAAAATGTGATGAATAAGATGCATAAAATAAAATCGATGATTTATATTGTATTTTAAAATTATTATATAAACATTCGGTAACTGAAAAGGTATTTCTGATTTTAAACTATTTTGAACATGCAATTAATATATCCAAAATAACTGATTAATAAAAATATTTTCTAGAAATAGTGAGAATTTTAATAATGCATAGTGAATGAATGGGAATTATTTTTAAATATTAAACAATGTACATAAAATAAAAAAAGAATGAATTATGGACAATAAAATTTCCATCAAAGAGGAAATTTATATAATAAATTACGAATCTTAAACGTATCGTGTATATCTTGAAAAAAGATAAATATCCGAATAAAAAGAAGGCAGGCAGTTTTGAGAAAACTAGTTTTGGCCCTTCAGTGCCAAAAATAAACTTCATATACACTCATAATTAACGTAGAAGGGAAAATATTTTTGTTTACATTAAGAAGATAATAATTATCTTTCTGTATTATCCGCACATCTTAAGTTGCTTACTTACTTAAACAAAAATCATGTTACAAAATTCAATCAACTATGTGTCAAATGAAACAATAATTATAGGAGAAGCGAAGGTTACTATTCCCTCAGAAAAAAGAAAAAGAAAATCTATAAACAAAATTTCCTTTGCAGATCTGCAGAAGTGTAAGGCTTTGAACAGAACTGGATAAGCAGATGTTAGCTAGGAGGTTCTTTCGTGTAATATTTATAACACTATCCATAACCGGACGTGACGCATTAAGACAACTTCCAATTTCAGTGCGGCTGACATGTCAAAGCACATTTCAGACTGCTACCGAAAATTGACAAGATTAGAAGCAGGAGCAACATGTTCGCTCTTGCAGCTGCAGATAAAGACCTGTGTTTAACAGTTCATTATACGCTTGAGTGGCATTAACAAAGTTAGATAAATGAATAAATACAACGAAGTGGCTGTCAGCATTTGAACGTGGTGTGTTCGAAGCAACGCATTCATTGTTATTTAAAGAAATGAAGCCCTTCAATGTGATAGCATTGAAAACAAGGGTTATTAAAAAAAATAAACGTCGAATCTTTGTGAAAGAGTGAATAAATGAAATTCAAAAAAGAAAAATGTCTAACATAAGAGCATTTGCCTGTATTAAAAACATCTTACATCGGCGACCCCCTTTTCAGCAAAAAAAAAAAAAAATCATGCACTTAAGAAAATAGGAAATGCAACTGAAATATCGATTAATTGTAAAGAAGAATTTAAACCTGAAACAGAAAATTTCAAAATATTTTAAACCATTACAATTATGTTAATATGTTTTTTTACATGTTCATTATTCTTATATGCGATATAAATTAGTGGAGAAAGTATTGCATTGAATTAATTAAAAAAATTTTAAAAAATTAAAATAAAATTTGAAATTGAAAATTTTTTCCTATTTTGGCTGAAATTAATGAAATAATCTAGACTATAAATAATAGATATAACTTTAATACTATCTATTATTAACTTGGTCTAGTAAAATTGGAGAAGTTAAATTCTAAAAAACAATGTAGAGATTGAATAATAAAAAGGAAATATGATTTCGTATCTTTATTTTGCTATAAAAAGTACGATTTTAATTCATTAAGACAAAGTAAATGGGATCTTTTTATTGTATAGATGACAAAGAATTTCGATGATTTTAAATTTTCGAAAATCTGTGAAACTGAATCATGTGAGCAATTAGATGAATACGTATTAATATATACATTACGTATGAATATATAACGTAATAAGGGGGATCATTGTTATACCGAACTTTCAAGAGAGAAAAAGAAGAAGAAGAAAAAAAAAATGTAAACCTTTTATGAATAACCAAAAGCAATAAACTTTCTAATTTTCTTTTAGCACATCATAAAAAAATGAATGGGATTTCGAATGAAGGTTATTTGGCGAATAAGTAGGGTTTTTTTTTCTGTTTCAATTGTGTACATGCAACAGCTGATACAAGAATAGTGAAGCAAGTGCATCTGTATTAAATTAAATGCAATATCTTTCGCCTTACGTATAACTCACCATGCGCTTGAAGGAACGCAGCTCAGCAAACAAATATATCTCAAAACATACTTTCGATTTCATTTACTAATGTAATTCCATGGGATGCTTTTTTTTGTTACAATAGATACCGACAGAAATTAAGGTATAGAAATATTATTTTATCATAATTTGTTGCGCAATTTTCTAGAAATAAAACACAAAGGATGCTTCATTGTTTCCTATTTCGCAAATTGCAAACACACCGATTCTGTAATAAAAGAAAATAACGGAAGCGGCGACTGCAGGGTCTTAAAAATGACCAACCTACCACATTCAGACAGCGTATAAGCACTAACAGTGATTTGACACTGCAGGGTGATATTAAACATTTGTATAGGTTAGACAACAAAATTACATTTAAACAAAAATGAATTTTTCAATAAAAATGTTGTTTACTATTATGTATGAAATCTTACATAACATTATTTCATTCCTAAGTAAATTTTCCCGTTCGTGAATCGAGATTACGGGCAATATGATAACCACAATCATCCTTTGTGTGCAGAACTTAGATGAAAAGACTAAATTCGACATTTCATGTGCAATTAACGCAAAAAATTATCAATGGGATAATTCATTAAGATGTTGAAATAAAATAATTAAAGCTCATTTAAAAGCAGCTCAGGAATTTTTGTATCTGCATTTGTCCATTTTCGTCATTAAATATCAAAATATGCCTTAAAACTCAACGTCTGTACTTTTCACTACCACAAACAATACACTTCCGTATGATTTGTTCTAAAGGAAAAATGCAATTTATGTTCTGTTCACTTTATGACAGGTATAAAGCATTTCTATATGTTTTGCTTCAAAGAAGAAAGTGTAATTTGTGCTTTATTAAAACATGTAACTATTTTTTAATTATTACAAGGTAAACATATTTTCAAAATTTTTATTTCGATTAAACTATTATGCGACGTACAAAAGAAAAAAAGAAAAGCAAAAAACAACCATTTTGAATGTGCTTTTATATTTTCAGGTATTAGAACCAAAACAACAAATGAATCAATTTCAGGCAATTCTTTTATCACAATACTCTTTTTCATTTACTATAGAAAAATGGCAGATGTTTTAAAATATCAGTAAATCCCATTGTTCTAAATTAAACACTGGATTCACGTTTTCTATAAAAGTAGACGAAATTTTTCTTCAAGAATGAAACATCTGCTAAAAAAAGAATTTTCCCTTCAATCGAAATAACTTGATTGATTTCCGATTGCGTGAATCTTTCCGCTGTGGCAATATATTTGTATTTTTGTACGCATTTGGTAAAAAAAAAAAAAGAATGGTATAAGACGAGATTGAGTTTAGTAAGGGAAAAAAAATCTATAGAATACTCCAAAAGATGGCGATTCGATTCACTTATATTTTTCCTGTTTCATTTTTGATCCGGAGCACTTTCTGAAATTAAATCCTATTCTGCATTGAAACAATCCGTAAACCTGAAAAGTTTCAACGCTTATGTGGAAATAGAAGAACGGAAGATTAGAAAACAAAACATCTTCAAGCCAACACAAAAGCTTTTGAATCTACCGACATTCCACGAAATTGTATTGTTCTGAATACTGTTCTTAGGGCAAAATATTCTATTCAAAGCATAACTTTTGAAAACATTTTCGAAATAACCTCGCCGTAACTCTGAATGGTAATGCTTAAAACATTTACCCTCAACAATGTGAAATCCAAACAATCGAATAAAATGAATGCGTAAACATTTTGCATTCAATTTGTTTGCATTGTTTATTCCATGGTGTCGTGTTCAGTAAGGTGTGTTAAATTGTGCTTGTTCACAAAATAAGCGTTGCATTTGGAATTTTTAGTGCTAACCCAACCAAAATGGTGAGTGTAATTTGGCAGTCAGGGTGAAAAAGATAACGATAAACTAGTGTAATAATGTATTATAGCATCTGTTTAAATTTTGAAATTGCATTTTTTTTTCTTTTGCAAACGTGGAGTATATGTGCTATTCGATAAATATAAACACCAATCTGTTTCTTTTTCAAGCAGATATTAATAAGTACACCTGCTTCCTACCATATCTTATTTTGATGGTATTTTTTAATGATTTCTGGTAAATTATCCTCTTTCGCACAAAACACAATGCACAGTTAATGTAATACGGAGATATTTAAATTTTAAAATTATTACATCAATGGTGTGACGCACAGATTTCTTCAGACGCAGCAATCCTTTCATCATTTAATAACCCAATGATGTAACAATAACATTTTTTAACTAGAAAAAGTGAACTTAGCACTTTTGAAATAGATTAAATTTATAAATGTGCAGCTGCTCACTTCATTTAAAACAAAATAGCAAGGAATGGTTAACACTCCCTACACTTTTGTATCTCTCAAAAGCCACTGGATTCACAGAAATCAATTTAAGGGTTTAACAAATTTTTTGGCAGATAGAGCATCGCAAAACTTCAAGGTTTGTTTTAAACAATTTTTTTGAATCTAAAGTAATATATATGTATATAAAATTGTATTTCCTGTTTCTCTTGTCTTCTTCTTAATCGTATTTCAATCTTATATCGTATTTTAGCTTTTGATGGTTTGCTTTGCAGTAGTTGGCGTATCTATCTTTCATAGAAAGATTAATTTATTCAGAAGATTCAATATAACAAATCCTTCTATAGAAACATTAAGTTTAATAATAAATAAAAATATCACACCCAACATCTATGCAATTTTAATCAAACTGCTTTCATTTTCAAAGATCTTCAATTAATCCTGTACATGCTTAATTAGAATTGGAATAATTGCACATGCTTAATATTGGAATTGGAATTCTAATAATCAATATTAGAATTCCTCACCAGGTGATTAGAATTCATTTCAGAAAGCTTCGTTATTTTTGTAGCATACTGTAAAGTAACATACCAATATATTTTTTCATTGACTCTTTTTAATCACAACCGCCAAAAATGCCCCCTACTAACTTATATAAAAAAATTATGCACCTAATATATAATTTTTAGTACGAAATTGAACTTACAAATCTAATTCCATGTATAAGTTTCTGGATGTCCATGCTGAGCTTTAAACATAAATTAAAGCACATGAAATATGTATGAATAGAGAAAACATTTTTAACACAATTATCTTGAAATAATTGACGGTTAACAGTTGTATTAAATTTTTACTCTTAAATTTCAAATTTAAAACAAATTTAAAGACATGAGGAAAAATTCATTAACAAATTCAATACAAATTTAACAAATTAAATTTTTGAACTCACATAAGAATTTTTTTTAAAAGAAATGAACGCTTATTTAAAATTTCGCAACGTCTTTACAGTCATAAATTCCACTCTCAAAAAATCTATTTGTCTTTCCTGCATTGATTCCTCAAGAGATAATTCATAGAATTCTATAGAACAATGAAAAATAATTTATACAAAAGTATATGATAAAGTGGAGCATAAAATAATTTTTAAAAAAACTAGAGAACCAGAAACATAATTTGGGTTATTTTACCTTATTACTGTAGATTTAGGCTTAAAAATCTAATTAAAGCTTATCATCTTAAAAAGATACTATAATTCTTCGTTCCTAGCAGCAAGCATTACACATGAAAACAGAGCCCCATAAATTGTCTCCCATAAAAAGAAATATTTTATTTAATTTATTTGCCATATAAATGGATATGCACGTTTTTCTTTGGAAAGCAAAAAGAAATTTCAAACAATCCATTGTTCTTCAGAGTCACAGGAGTAATCGCTTTTTCGTAAGTCATCTCGACAAATCTATAAATATATTTGATATGTTCCGGTTACGATCAATAAAAATCTGTTCAGCCGTTATTCGATTTAGAAGAACAAAAGCTATTGATAGGGTTATTCAACTGAATGCCGAGTAGCCAATTTTTATATTTGAAAAAGATACCAACACGAATTCAAAAAACTAATAATAATACAAATCTATTCATGTTTGAAATTTTGTGCATTTATTTTGTTTTGTTCTATCCATGTTTGAAACGTGAAGTATTCTCTATACCTATTCACACAGATTGATTAATCGACACATTGTTAATTTCTATACAAGATCATTATCTTTTATTTTAATGTTATGCTTCTAGGGTTGTTGTTAACTCAAAATCAAGAAGTCCCTACTTGAATTCATAAACTTTTCTACTTGAAGTGCTCGTAACGATCATGTAGGGTTTTTTTTTTCTTCTATTACTTAATTTAACTGAAAACTAATTTTCTACATCTTTAGCGAATTTATTGAATATACCGTGCAATTTCAGTCTCACCTCAACCAATAACTTCCATTAACTTCCAAAAACATTAAATTCCGAAAGCATTCACTACTTCATATCAATTAGGACCAGAATCTGTCCGTAAACTGTAGTTTCCTATCTTATAAAGATAAAAAGAAAAAAAATTAACGATGAAAATCATGGACACTTAAAAACATGAAAAGAATAAAATCTCATTAAGAAATAAACGCTGTTGAAAACTGTATAGCAATCTGTTTTTGAAAATAATATTGATGACTGACAAAAGTGAAACTTGTTCATGATTTATAAAGGCTGATTTTGATAAAAAGCGATCGCTTATGTTTGCTTTAAATTTCATTAAAAATTAATTACATAAATCTAGTTTTAATTATTATGTTTTGCAGCTACTCTAAATATTCGAGAATCAGAATCATCAATCCGCATTTTAATAAAGATAAAAAGAATAAAGATCGACAAAAAGAATAAATTATCTAATACAGTACATTATTATTATTTCAATAGAATTTCTTTGTTGAGCATAAAATATACTGCTTCATTTTACAATATTTATCCGCTTATATTTAAAAGCAAATAAATTATTAAGGCTTTGCTTAGCGAAATGGGAGAAATATTGTTGAAAATGCGTATTATAATATGTTTTAAAAATTGCTCCATTTTGTTTGAATGCCATTTGGCAAAAAGACACCAAAACCTGAAACTAGGCGCGGTATTCAACATAAAACCTGAAATCCAATGGAAAATTCAGACAGCCAGCACGATGCGAATTTCTGTCAAAGGTCATCTGCAAATAATGATGTAATTAGAATAGCGATGATTTCATCGTGCCTGAGATACCTATTTATTTTAATTGCAGCTGTTCGATTTTTTTTCTAAACTGCTTTTCTTTTATGTTTTCTAGCTCTTGAGTAAAAACTGAATACAAGTTTATATACAACGACAAATGCCAAATAAAGAAAATTAAAATTGTTATATTATTTCTTTTACCTTTGTTTTGTTTTTTTTCCACTTCAGCTCTAACTTTCGTTTACAATTAATTATCATAAATAGGTGTTAAATATTTCCACAATTTGATATAAGTGTAACAGTTTTCTTAGAGCTTCTATTTTAAACTGGTCGATAGAAGCAATTTACTATATGTTTTATATAGCTAAATATTAATATGATTTTCCTAAATCTTACTAAAAGAAATGGAAACGTTTCATAGTTAATTAATAAAAAATAAAATTAGTTTTCTTTTTATTATTTCGTACATTGAATCACAGCCATTGTCAGTACATATTCACATATAAATCGGAGAGCAATGAGTATATATCAGATAATTTAATTTCTTTTTACAAATAGACTATTATACATTCCCCAAAATAAATGACACTTAATCTTCAATAATCCGATACAAAATTAACAAGTACATTAAATCAGAATGTCCTGGTGGGCGATTTTCTTAGTTTAATAACTGTATAGATAATTAAATGACCATGACATTATTTGTGATTAGCCGAATCGACAATGAAATAAATTCTTATAAACAAACATCTAAGCCAATTAAATAGTCATATATCGGAATATTGCTGTTTTAAGTTCTCAAACGTTTAAAGTCAGCAACTGTCTTTTTTTGGTAAGCAAGTTGGTAGGTCATAAAGTTTGAGATAATGTGACATCCCCTTTAGGTTCACAAACTAAACCTCACTGGTGGTTTTTCCCATATTATCTTTTTCTGCTCCGAGACTATTCACTGAATAAATGATTTACAAGTTCTTGGAAAGCCTTCGGTCAGAGGATGGCGGCTGAACAGACGTTTGTATTTTAAGAGTTGTTTCACTACACAGAACTATTTCTTTTCGGAGCTCTTCAACAACGTCATTAGGGCTCAACTTAATTCCTTAACGGCAGCTTCGGTTTCGTTTTCCATCAATGGTTCCTCAACCGCAAACCATCTTCTTCTCCCAGGAACTACGGTATGCTTTGAACATTGGGTGCAGAAACGTTTAGTTTATTTTTATAGCCCAACCGTGAATTATGAATAACCCTTTTTGTTTACGTCCAAAGCATGGTGGATCACAGCCGTCTTTCCACGAAACTAAGGCAGGGTCTTATATTAATTTTTGTTCTAAAAAGTTCATTAGAGCTTATTTTCTTAAGATGCTTCGTTTCCTCTTTATTTTTTATATATAAATCTGCATTTATTTATAACAGTTGCGCTTTTCGACACTTGCAAATATTTAATAATTTATGTTATTTATTTTAAATAGCAGAGTCCATGGAGTATATTCAATTCGAACTTAAGTGATATGCTTAAATTTAATCTTGGAATGTCTTGCAACATATGACTATCATGTTAAAATATGAAATAATATTAATATAAAATTATATATAAATCATATAATGGAATCGATTAATGCAATGTTATAATGTCCCAAGTGATTAATGCCATGAATTCATGTTCCTGTGATACATATAAATTGACCATGTAATTTAATTCTGTAACACGTATCGCATCTTGAGGGCAGAAGCAAACCATGAGGCTATAGTATGAAAAGTGGGTTTAAAATGAGATACTAAACATTGTTTTGAAGATCCTCCCCAGCACAAACAGTAAATTCGCCTTTGGCTTAGCATTGCGATGTACGTCAAATACAGTTTGAAGCCCTCAGATTTTTGAGGTACGAGGCAAGCGCCTCTAACGCTTGTCCGAAAAATCGCCATTGCATAGCACACTGTATGATGGCAAGCAATAAGGTATCAAATGGCATGCGTAGTTTGGTTTGTCTGTTCACTATGACTTCACATGAGTTGACTCCATTACCCATTAAATTATTCGTTTATAATAAATATGTATTGATATTATTATAATTTAATACATCCATAGCAAGAAGCAATGAAGGTATTCAAAAATTGGAGCTTATTTTCTGTAGAATCGTATTTTTATGGAAATATAGTAGAAAATACAATTATTAAAAGATCCTACCACAGGATATATAAAGCAGGTGACCGCAATAACACTAAAATAAATATAAAATAGTTGCAATATCTAGATAATATCGGGTCAAAATGCCATTTTTAACCAATGCAACTTAATAAACGTGTTCTATAAATTTATTTTGCACCGAAATTGTTTGGTAGTTTTTATTTTAAATTTCATAACACAGATAATTATACAAATAACGATTAAGAATTAAAAGATATATTTGCTCCATCTTTCAATTTTAAAAAAAGACTCTTTTTAATCTCATTTTCTAATACCAACAAATATATTATTTTAGATAATAAGTGGTGTTCACAGTAGATTGATGAATATTGAAGAAATTAAATTCTTTGAATATGCTACGTTACAGCCAGTTTATTTTTTTTCTTCTTTATCACTTATCATCATTCCTTCTGCTCCAGCAAATTACAGACAAAAATTGCAAGTAAATAATTTCCGGAAGAACCATCAACAACTGCTTTCCTTTCGTATTTCAACGTTCATTAGTACATCTTATTTTTAAGTAAATAATTTGCATTAATTTGAGGAAACATTTTAATGCCAAAAAGAGCCTAGCATCAACATTATTTCACAATTAATCCTAATTAATATTTTAATTACTGTCTCTGCTTCAAGGCTTTCCAGAACTGAGCAAATGACTCGAATTTCACAATCAATTCCCCCAATCTAGAGCTTATAAATGAAGGAGTCAGACTCCTTTAGTATTGCAGATTAAAAGTGGGAAAATATAGGAACAACTGTAAATATATATATACTTTAGCTACTTTAATAAATAAACGTACAATCAGGCTTTTATGTTCAAATATACTTATGGGCATCTCTAAATGAAATTGTCATCTGCCAATATTCCTACATTTTCATTTAATTAAATAATTTATAGTATCGATTATGACATATTGAATTTATAATAAAGTCATTTTAGTAGTTGGAAAATATTGCCTGTTTTCTGCTTCATGGGCGGCTTTCTTCAGTTGAGACACAACCAAATTTGCAAATTAGGATCTATCTGCCAAACCAAACATTAGATTAACTGCTGGTAGCGTCCAGCAACCATCCGATAAGTTTTTCTGACAGCCAACATTCACGAAGATAAATTGCCCTCTGTCGATTAACGCACCATGACCAGATACTCATCTTGCATCAACGTAGTGAATAAACGTGAAGGTAGATTTATTCTTGCCATTGTTTATTCGGATAAGTGATCAATTGCTCACAACAAAAGTAATAGAAATAACCGAGGGTTAAATCCTTTAGAGTTAGAAAATAAGCGGAAAGCACATTATCGAGGGTACTAAATCGGATAGGAATTCATCATATTTTTGAAGTTTAGCTCAAATGAAACTTAGTTTTATTTAATGGGAAAATAGTTCATGCATTAGCAGTTAATTCTAAAAATTATAATCTCAAAATGCTGCAATGGAAACGATATATAAAAATCAATGGACAAAACTAGTACTGTAGACTGCAAAGACGCATACAGGAGAAATGTTAAATTTCTGTCATAAAAGTATGGTACTACAATACGAAAAGAATTTAAAACACTATTTTTGATTAAGGTGATCTTGATGAATTAATGATACAAACTAAAAAGAAGGGGTGGGAGAACAGACTGCATACAGTAATGAAAAAATTTAGTGCATATTACAGTATACAATAAAAATAAACAATAGTAGAAATAAAACATACAGGGAAAAAATACAGAAAAATAAAGATCAGTGAACATAGAATTGGGTACATCATTTATTTAAATTTGTATTGGTTTTTAATACCTATCATTAATTGTTATTGAATGAAGGATTTCAGTATTATCATCCACAGGATATTTAAGATTATCCTCATTCACCGAATCCCGAATTTTGGTGATCAAAGTGATAAAGGGGCTAAACTATTTAGTGTAAAAAATAATTTTTGAATCGTAATTCTAATAGTAGCTTCCATTCCTACTGTCTATCTTTGCACTAGGACTGAAGATTTACTTTTGACCAATAAGTGAAACCATTAAAAGGGTATTGGCATCTTTCTGGGCAATATTTCACTAACCACAATGCAATAATATTTTTCATAAAACATAGCAAACAAGGAATGTGAAGATATAATTAAATATCGTTTTCTAATAAACATTTTAAGCTCTTGCTTTAGATTTTTTAAGCATTATATGAAACAACTAAAAACCAAGAACACATTTTCCATATCTAGTAAAGAAAAAAAAACTTGACAACATGGTTATTTTTTAGTTTATCTGTCCTTGGTAATAATAGTTATGCAAACTGTCTCAAACTTAGGCAAGATTTCGGCCAATTATATTCTACTGATAATGGATGCACAGCAACAATTCTCTTAAAAAAAGAAAATTAGCAAATTTCGATAATATATGCTAGTGGTATGGTGAAAAGGTTAAGATGGTATCTAGCTATAAATGTAAATAATAAATAAACCTGCTTTTTGAAGACAGATTTACTGGCTAGTTTACATTTGAAAAACTTTCATGAGTTTTTCATCCAGGTTTCAGTATTTACAGCCACATACATAAATTTAAAAATGGTTATGCATCAACAGTTTTTCCACCAGCTCTTATCAAAATCTTCTTAATGACTTTTTACTTACTTTTTAAGCCATGCAAATATAAGTTATTTCTTTCTTCGGAGATAATATTCTAATTTTTCAAAGAATCAAAATTTAAAAAAAAAAATAAAAAATAACAGAAAAAGACTATGCATTTTGAATTAAATAGTCATAAAAAATGATTTACATGCATTTTATCTCAGCCGTTAAAAAAAAGAGTCATTAAATATTCTCGCAATTTCGAGGTTAATAACACAATTAGCACTCTTAATTCTGACTAATTGTGCTACCACCTAGCACACTTGTAGCAGACGGATTAATTCTCGACATGTCTTGTTGAAAAAGTGCTTGTCTAATCTGTTCTTTGTATTTGAGGATAGACTTTTTTTCTTTCCATTTTGGTTTCGTGTGTTTTTTGTTTTGTTAAATCATTTTGTAGTTTTTTTTAAACAGAACAATAACACATTCTATTCACGGAGGGCTACCGTTTGTACATCTGCGTGTAATGTGTCTCTTTTATTTATTTATTTATCTCAAGTTTTAGATTTCGCATTTTAACTTTTTTTTTTCGCTGAATATAACCAAAAGAAAAAAAAATGAAAGCAAAGCTTCTTATACTTCTTCATTAGTGCTAATTAAGCTTTCTGTGCAGGTTAAAAACAAATGGACGGGATTACCAGAAAAGCGTATTAATGAGTGAATGTTGCGTAAAATATCTGTAATTATACTAAAATAATAGTTATAATAGTTTTTATACTTTTGTATGAAAAAAAAATTCACGTTTTTGTTTTCAGATATAAATATTAATTTTTATTTCATGTTTATACTCACTGTCTCAAATATGCTTTTTCAAAAGAAAAAAAAACATTTGATTTGAAACAGTAGTATCCTACTTTCAAGCAACAAAAGTTATAATAGGAACAAAAAATTCAATTTCGAATGTTCCCATAATAGGCATGATTGATAAGTTGGATCATACTTCCAAATTTCAATATTTATCAACGAAAGAATGCTTGACCTTTTACATATATAAAATAGACTGTCTCAAATTAGTAGAAATCTTGGTATAACCTATAATAAACTCTATCTTCTAGTCACACAGAAACCTAACTCAACCACCAGATCACAAATGTCCTCATAAACATAGATATTTTAATAGCAAGACCAGGTTTTCTGAATTTCAATTCGAAATTAATAAAACTGGAGTGCGTCATCGTGGATACTAACTATAAGAATTAGACTATATTAAAAATGTAAAACAAAAAATGCACGCAACTAAAATAAATTCTTAACATTTCAGGAACAAGGAGATAGCTTAAAAAAGAGGAAATCTTTAAAGTTAAAGCAGGAAGAGATAAAAAGCATAAATAGTACACCAATACTTACTTTATTTAGTCTTCAAGCTGATTCTGAGCATTAGGCATAATAAGATGAAAATATTCCATGTTTATTAAAAATTGGGAAGAAGAAACATTTTAAAATTTTATCTAGTTAATTTCTTAGTAAAATTATTTATTTATTAAAGAAAACATGGCAATTTGGGGTAAGAAATCAATATTCGAAGCTGATCCAGCTAATCCAGGACATTTGTCCTTTTAGTTTTTCAACTATAAAAACTCTTACACAAAATTTCCCAAATAATGAATTGAAAGTCTTTCATATCAAAATTACCAAATCAAATCCAAATTACCAAAATTCCCCAAATAATGAATTGAAAGTCTTTCATATCAGAATTACCAAATCAAATCAAAATTACCAAAATTCCAGTCTTAATGAAAATCACGAATTCAAGTATTAAAATTAGTTAAGAACGATGTTTATATTTTCTTGATAACTTATATTAAAACTGAAAACAATGGAATGAGTTGATTTGCCAATTAATTATTCATTTATTCTAAGTAAATGGATAGTAAATTCGTACACTACTCTAAGGCTAATTCTGAACTGATCTCGGTAATTTGTACCATGATCAAATGACGAGAATAATACCTTATCCTAAACTGTAAAGTCGTATTAATATCTAATGAATAGGGAATAGTTTTAATGAACACAAAAGACGACCCCGAAACCTGGAACTAGAATCTTTCGAACTGAAGATTCTTTATAAAATTAATATTACCAGAATTCTTAATTAAGTATCTTAATTAGTGATACTGATGAATCTATAACATTAGCTCAGCCTCTGACTGATCTTATATTTCCTTAATGATAATTAAAATATGAAAATCGTGAAATGAAAATAGTCTCAGGACAAAGACCTTGCTTTTGAAGCGTGCATTCTGTATTCTTAATTGACACTTTTTTTCAGCTTAAAATTCACCGAATTCCAACCTTAATTAATTAAGTGCCTCGAATCACCAGCAAAGATGAGGTTATTATCAGAATCTTGTCAGAGCTTCTTTGACAATTATTAAAAGTAACGGTTACCTGTGTACAACTTGATACAGCTGCAAGTAGTTGCGAGCGAGTCAATATGAAGAAATAAATAATTCATTTCCTCGAAATATTCTTCGAAAATCAGACATCTCATTTAATTAGCTTCAAGGAAAAGGGAAAAAAACGTTTTCCTTCTAAGGAATTTTCGGGGAACGAGTGATCGTTTCAAATTCTCTTTCTAAAATTAATGGTAAATATTCACATCTGTTAAGATCTTACAGAGCAAGTAAGAGTATATAATTATTAAAATTTTCTGTTAATGCAGAAGCCGTTTCATTAGTCCGTAAAAACATATATGACTAATGAAATTTTAGAGATACTGCTTGCTGCTGCTGTATTTCTCAAGACGAGGGACGGGGGAGAATAAAGTAAGAAGTAATTGCGAGCTAATGTATTTCTTTGCATAATTTATTATCATTAGAATTTAAGCGCTTCCGCTAGATTTATTTTTCCTTTTTTCCAAAAACCGAGAAGAAAATTTAATAAATAAATAAGAACATGTAAGGTGTAATATAAATCTTTTCATCCAAATTTCGCAAGAAAAATGAACAGGGCAAGAGAATAATGCATTTTTCAGTGCAGAAAGAATTAATGATAGGCCGTTAAAATAAGGATAATGCTTGCCTGCTCCCTTGAAACAGATTTCTGCCTGGAAAACCTAAAACCACCAGACGGCTCATTTATATTTCAGTGGGTTGTCCGTTTATAATAAAATTCTGTCAAAATCTGTTGTGGGCCGCTTTTATGAATTCGACTTTAAAAGTATCGACGCGAATAAGAAATAGGGGTAAAGTAGCGTTTTTAAATACTAATAAATCTTTCAACTGTCTAAATTTTTTATAGGTTCTCAAACTATTTTAGAAGCTCAATCAATAAATAAAATTCAGTAATATTTAAACACTGTTAAATAAGTATTCAGAAAATACTTGAATTTTAAGTGTTAATGCTTCTAAATAATTTTTATCTGACTTGATTTTAAGTGAATACTTCTAAATAATTTTTATTTGACTTATGCATTTCTTCATTCGTCATAACGTACCCATTTTTTCATCTATCAATGATTTAATACTTTTTAACAAGTAATTTTATTCTTAAATTCTACAAATATGAATTCGACTTCCAAATCATTGATATGAAAGAAGAAAAAACTCCAAGAGAAATTGTTTTCTCCTCCAAATTTCCGAAGTATCGTGAGTTTTATGTTTAGCTTCCGTACATAATGGAGATACTCAAGCATGTGTTTGGGAACAATATATCTTCCATCAAAAATTTGTTATAAGTCCACAATTCTAAAATCAAGTCTAAAGAACAAAATCCATTTAGCTAACGCGTTGCGTTTTTTCAGTCATTATGCTTATATGCACACAAACGGTCAGATTCTGGCTAAAATTTTATACAGTTCTATAAGGTTGGTGCTGAGATCACGCACAAACTAGTATTCGTCTCCCTTGTTCCGTTTTCTTAATCGCGTTTTGAGACGGACGGGAAGCCATAAATTCAAAAATTGTTCACAGGGATTCGAAAAGAAAGATATTCTTTAAAATCTAAGGTTAATTTTTTAAAAAAAGATTATAATTTCTTTTCTTTGTTTACGTCATCTAAAAATCTTATCTGGAATGAAGTCTCGATCCTTTCAGCAGTATTTTCAGCTTGCAAAAAACAGAAATCACACGGGGTCAAGCCAGGTTAAAAGGGAGCTTGCTAAAGCACACGTAAGACAGAAAAGAAACTCTGCATTAAAGTGAAGAATGGGTAGATGTTTCATCGTGTTGGAGCTACTGAAAACCCGCTGCAAAAAGGTCAGATTATTTACGTCTCACAACGTCACAAAAGGAATGTAGAACCTCCTAACAGGTTGGCTTCTGCGTATCTCGCCTATGATCCACATCTACTAGCTCACGCCTACTATCTAATTAGATGATCTTTTCTCTACTACAGTTAAGAGATAATAAAGGCAGGATCATCTAATTACATTGATAATCCGAATCATAGATATAAACCATGGCAGCAAACGTTCTAATAATATTCCTTAGCGATGGTTATGCTGTGTAGTGCGTATAGACTAGAGTCAATGAATAAGGTCAATACGACTTTGACATTATTGCGGACCTGCCTTGCTTTTTTTAACTTTGGGGATATTGGATGCTTCCACTGCAATTTAACTTTGTTTCTGGGTCGTACCCATAAGCTCAAAATTCATCACCAGTTATCACAATGTTGAGAAAGTTGAGATCACTGCTAAAATTCTCTAGTATGTCTTGTGCAATTTCGAAATGGATTGCTCCTGCTCGATCGTTAGCGGCTTTGGCACGAATTCGCTGAGATTTTTTTCAAGCACAAATCCTCAGTAAAATGGAGTGAACGGATTCGATGCTGACGTTAGCCTGTTGTACAAGTTTTCTGATTGCAATTCAACGATTTTACATTACCAGGGTCCTCGCTTGGCCAATGTGTATGTGTTTAGAACGTGCTTCATTTTCCATTGATGCGCAGCAATCCTTAAAATGGTTGGATCACTTGGATTTTATCATGGTACTCATTACTTCATCCTCAAAAGCCTCTGTAATCTTGTGGTTCGCTACCACTAGGAATTGCAAAGATTTTGTACAAAATTTAATGCAGTAGCTTTGTTCAAATTGTTCTTTTTTTTTCTCCCAAAACGAAAAGCATTTACACTCCCTAAATTGTCAGCTGTTTGCCGGCGATTGACAGCAGCTGCAGTCATGGAAAAATTCGAAAATATGATAAGAGTTGTTTTTATATCTGCGCCAAATCAAGCTTTGATAGCTTTAGTTGTTTAGGGACAAAAACTCAAAATCAAAAACTAATTACATAACCCTCGCAAAAATTTTTATGTGTTTTTCCTTCACATTCTTTCTGTTCCACTTATTTAATACTTTTCGAATACGTAATTTGTTTCATTCTTACAACTTCTAAGAATTCGAATTTTAAAAGCATGCACGTGAAAGAAAATGCAAATACAAGTAGCATGATCGAAATATTAATGAGTATTTAAAAGGTTTAAATGGCTTCCCAAAATTACATTTAAATCCATTTGAAAATAAAATCAATACTCCAATTTCATTAAATTTCGAATGAAGTTAACAGAGGAGAAAAAAATTATTTTTTATATTGTTTCAACTTAATCCTCTCTTTGAACTTTTAATTCTTTATTTTTTAATTAACAATCGTTTTTGTTTTTTCAGTTACTGAATACGATACTAAAAGGCAATTTATTATTTTTCTGACTTTGAATTTTAAAAGTCATCACGTAAAGAAAAAGAGCTTAAGAGCATGACGAGAATTTAAATCAGTCTTTAGATTTTTTGCACACTTTTAATGGCTCCTTAGTATTGCGATTAAATTCAATAGAAAATAAAAGCAGCATTAGCATCTCAGTAAAATTTAAAAATGATAAAATATTTTTATTTCAAATTGCTTTAACTTAATTTTTCTAAGTTTGTTGTTGAAATTTTTAGTATTTATCTTTCATGGACGCCTTTCTGTTATTTCTTTCAAGCATATTTTATTCTGAGCTTTTGAAAACATATTTAAATAATTTCGGAAATACATTAGTTCTATTCTCTTTAACTTGATCTAGGAATTCTTACTGTTTATTTTAATGAACATTTTTTCATGTTTTTTTAAATATTTTTTTTTATCTTTCAATAACTTAAGTGTCTTTTTAATAAAACAATTTTTTTCCCTGAATGTTACTACAAATGTCAAGATAACTTAATACCTAAGAGTTAATTTTCTTCAAAATATAGGATTGAAATATACAACAAAAATTTAATGTCATAATCAACAGCTCACCTGCTTTAGATTTAGAACAAAGTAATCAATTAATGTAACAAAGAACAGCCAATTATTTCAATTCAGACCACTGACGCCACACTATAAAAGTGCGAATCCACTTTTTTTTGTCGTTATAGAATTCTTTGACTTCTAATTTATCATTTCTTTTCTACAAGTGTTTTACAACCAAATCCTTAACATGAAAAATCAAAGTAGGGAGTTCTAGAAAAAGCAAAGAAAAAACATTCCATGAATCCGAAAGAACACTTATGAATAAGTCGATTCCTATATCTTTATCGATTATTTCATAAATTTTTTTCCACCTTCACTTCTTCAAAATGAATTCTACATCAGTAATCTTCCTAGAGGAATTCCACTTAAAAGTATTTCAAAAACGATCAAATTAAAAGGCATTTTTAGAAGTTCAAAAAAAAAAAAAAAACATTCATCAAAAAAGCATGATATTGAAGAAACTAAATTATGCCGTGAATAGAGGCAGTAATCGTTAAACTCGGAGATTCTGCAATTTCACATTTTCCGGTGCATTATCGTCATTTCATGCGGTTCCATTTAAATGAAAATGAAATTCATTGCCATTCAATTTAAATTGATTGGAACACATTGTAGCAAGATCTTTTCTACAATCTGCTATTTTGAGCATTTCAGTAAAGTGGGAGGGGGGGGGGGGAGAAATTGCGACGCATTTTATATCGTTCTCCGACAAATAATAACTAAAAAATGAAGTTACTATTTTGAGTGTCAAAATGAAATTAAGAATCATTGCGCTATTCAGTTACATTTTTTAAAAAATGACACGACATTATCATTTAAAATTCGTTAAGGGAGCTTAAAATTCTACTCTGAGAATACAAATGAAATCCAGAAATGCCACAAAATCCAGTTAAACTGATAAATATTCAGAAGGCATTATTCATATTAGTTAACGAAGTTCAAAATGATATTGGTTAATGACAGAATACGATAAATCTACATAATGTGAAATTAAATAAATTTAACAATGATGCACTACATTTCCTTCAATTTTAAACACTTTTGGAAAACTGAAAATTGCAGAATGTCCGATAATTTTTGTATACATACAAAATTATGTAAAAGAATAAAGGAGTTTCTTTGTTGTTATATATAACCAACATGGATCATAAAATTTTATTCACAACATTAATTTTTCAGAATTCTGATAGATGGCGCTATGGATGATCTGATGATGATTTAATGAGAAAATTTACTTTAGTTATATCATGCGGTTTTTAGTTATACCATGCATTTTCAAAATAAAGTTCCTTAGATTTTTTTATGTAGGGTTATAAAAAGACTGTGCATATCAGATTCTTGCAATATTTTGTATAGTTTAAGCAGCGTATGGCAACTGATATCACTCTTCAAATCTTGTATATGTATAGCTTGAAATAATTGAATACCGCTTGGAGATATAATGCGTAATCAAGGATCTAACATTAAAATTTATTAATTTCAGTCGTTCTAATATAAGTAATTAAAGACATTTTATTTCTATTCCTTATAATTTTTGTTTTACATAATTTTGTAATTTTATCCGAGATTTCTCGGACATTCGATGTTTACATTAAACGGGTAATGAAAATATAGTAATAACCACTTAATTGTTTTAATTCTCCTCTTCTTTATTAGATGGCCTTTTAATTTCATGAACGTTTTGTCATTTTGACTGAATAAATATCTGAAATAGTCATGGATTTCACGTATTTTAATTATAAATCTGTCAAGGCATAATTTTAGCTCAAATATTTAAAAATGCGATAACTCGAGTCACGAATCACGCATGAGCAAATCATTTACGTCAGCGATGTGGCAATCTGCGCCTCTTTTAATGCATAATTCTGGCTCTTTTTAAGTTGGTAAATAGTATGTGTTTAACTAAATCCTTATGCCTTTGTAAATTTTATGATCGGTTACTTTTGCGAAGATATTATCATGCATAAATTTTATTAGAAATCGATTGCAAAATTAGCTAAATAATGGGAATCCTATGTCTTAACATCATATTCAAGTCTAACAGGTACTTTAGTAACTGAATTTTATTATTATTTTGATATTGAGGATAAATAATTGAATTGTTGAGTATTTTATTCAGCACCTTTATTTAAAGCAAAATAAACTTATTTTAACAAAGAAAAAAAACTTGGGCAGAATTTTCAAAAGTATGCATTTCATAATTTAAGTTGCTGATTTACCGCTCTGTAAGTATTATCTTTTAAATGCAATTCTAAAAATGGTTCTTCGCCAAAATAGGTTACCACCCCCTCAATTAAGTGTTTAAAAGCATAAAAATACCAGTTAAATAAAAGGTTTTAAAAGATTCAACCGCCATTCGTTTCCTTTATTCATACATTTCTCATAAGAATCTAATAATTCATATTTAATATCAGCTTTAATTTTTATATCTCTACACTCTCATTCGAAAAGTGTCCCAAATGCTGTAGAATTCGAATTGGTACGTCCAAGAGGGAAGAAAGGAGAGGTAATTAGGAATATTCAGATAATCTCGAACGCTTCATTACCTTACCATATACACCAATGAGCACCTAAATGATATCAACGTGAGCTCCTGAAATTTAATGATATTTATTATATCATAGAGGATTCTAAATCAGACTGTATTCAATACATAGCTAAGGAAAATTATTATTAGATTCAGCAGCTAACTTTTTAAAAATTGAATCTAATTTATCTTTTTTAAGTTAATATGAGTTAATTCTTTATTAAGAAAAAAAAATAGGGATAATTTATTCGAAATCGAGAAAAATTCAGCAAATTTATTTAAATTGAGGATAAAAGTTTAAATACAGAACTTTGATTAATCCATAATGTCTGATTTTTTTATGCGCAGAGTAAAAAAGGAAATGAATAATTCGCTTTACTTTTTAAGTCGACATTTAATAACTAATTTCTTTAAAAAAAATTAAATCTAGTTATTATTTTTTCAACATGGATTGTTTAATAAATAAAATTCGGGAAATTTCATTACAGTCAGTTTAAATTCTGGACAAACACTAAAAAATTCGGAATTTTCTCGGCCTCTCGAGACATCTGGTGATTTTGCCCAATATAAAGATCAGTATCTCCTTCAATGTAAACACACACAAAACCAAAACTTGCACATGTAAACAAATAAGAGTGTTTTTAAAATGTAATTAAAAATAAAAGAGCTGTCGCAAGAGTCTCCGAATTATATCGAATTTTCTATCTTCTTTTCCATCTGCTTCCATCTTTTTTGTTTATTGTTTTAAGAATGGGTTTATGAGCACTTTATTTATCTATATTTTAATTTAATTTATTTTTATTTTGCCTCCCTTAATTTTAAATTAAGTAAAAAGAGGATTTTTAGTTAGTAGACTTTGAGACTGTCCTGCATCTGCTTGTCATCGTTGGATTTGATACGGTTATGGATTCTTCTTCTGAAATTTATAAAGACTTTTTATTTCGTATTTGTTTCTAATCCTATACTTTTTATTCTGTAGTTTTAACTCTACGTTTTATTTTGAATTTTCAATTGTCTATCAGCCCTTTTTAATACTTGCACCGTATGTTTAAGTGGAGGTGATCTGGGTTTAAAATTGTAAATATATACAAAAAAAATTTTTAACCTTTTATGAAGGTATTAAAAAGGAAAAATAATGTTCTTTTAAAAATATGCAGCTCAAAACAAAATTTGTAAACGCGTGAGATGCAGAAAATAATAAAAGACTTTAAAGTCACAATGAATATCATAAAAAACAAAGCACTATATATAACATTCATTATAAAAAAAATCATACATTATAAATATAATTACGATTCCAGTTTACTTTAAGCCTTTTTTTTCCTTTGCGCCTCAGGGTGTTACGATTTTTGTTTTGACCTCCACATTTTTAATAAAAAAATTATTTTTCCGTCTTAATACGCTTATAAAAACGTTTTCTTTTTTAATTGTTTATGATTTTCTACTCTTTAGTCTTTAACATTTTTCGTAACTTTTTATTATACATATTATGAAATCTAAAAACTAAAATTTCTCAAACTAAATTCCAATTGCATCGCCTGTGTCAAATCAATTTGTAGTTAGATCAATACATTAGTTGTTAACTGACAGCTTTAAAATTATTAAAATATTATATTGTCATCAGGTGCACTAATAAATATCCTGTACAAAATGTTAGAACTCCAGTATTTAAGGAGGTAGGCGAAAAATCTGTTGAGAAATTCCGTCCTTACAAACATGAAACACAAGGAGTAAATAATTTAAAAACAGAGGATTCGATACCAATTCAAAATAAAAGAATCAAAATGAGAAAGGACCACTGTAATCCGATTTAAGGCCAAAACAATCAGAATGGGAAACTGACAGTATCGATTCTCGAACAAAATTGGATAAAACGCCAAAAATTGATCGGATCAGAAACAGAGATTTAATAATCCCGCTTCTATCAGAAAAACCTTAAGATGTTTACGTAGTTACGAGACAGAAAATTTCAAACGATACATTTGTTCAAAATATATATATATATATTATTTTTATACTACTATTTAGGAATATAAAAATGATGCCCTGGGTTTGATGCTTTGAATGAAAATTCAGAAAGTATTTTTCGATATGACTAACCATGCAGAATTATTGGTTGCTATAAAAATAGCTCTGATTTTTTATATACGATTTAACAAACAAAGAAAATTCTGTCATTCATTCACATTTATTATAACTATATCTATATATCTATTACTAATATATATGTAACTATATTATATCTATTACTAACTCTATTAAGCTGGTTGCTTTATTGACTGTAATGACGTGAGAACCGCATCCAGCTGTGTTATGCCACTACTGTCTCCGTTTAAAGCTGCAAATTGTTTATAAAGAAAATTTCAACAGCAGCTGTTAGATAAATAAACAAACGGATATGATTGTATCTAGTTCAGGAGAGAGGGAAAAAAATACTGAACAAATTTGTCATTCATTAAAAATGGTACATCACAAAGTAATAAACATTTCCACGATCGATATTAAACTTGAGAAGCCAAAGAAGCACAGAGAATTAAAAGTTTTAATCCATTAAAGGTATTTTGATTAGCTACAAGAAAAGAAGAGACAGAAACCCTTGGTATGCAATCTTGGACAAAATTAAAGATAAGAAATCTTTTGGCACAAACCACAAGATAAGTAGATGAAACAGAAATAAAGTGGGATATATTTTTAAACACTAATTTTCAACATGACTAGTAAAGATGGAATTTTTTAATCGATTTTTCACTTACTTCCTGGATTGGAAATTTTGTACACATGTATATTCTGATTGATAATTTAACTATTTTAATAGTTTAAGGACATAATAATCAATTAATCATAAAATTTTATATCATTTTTAAAAAATAAATAAATATAAATAAATTAAATTTTTATTCCATACTAGGAACGGCATTTAGTAGTGAGTTAGAAAAATAATAAATCGTAAAACTGAAAAAGCAGAAAATAATTTAAATTAAAAAAAAATCTTCTGTTTGGTAAACAAATAAAAATATGTTCTTAGAAGCTTTTTAAAAAATAAACTTATTATATGGAGCTTTTCTCATAACTGTTCCTCGTGTTTAGTTTTTAACATTTAACAAACAATTATAATAGGTTGCCCTTTTAAGTTTTCATTAAAATCTACCATTTAAATTTTCATTAAAATTAATTAAAGTTTATAGCTATTGAAGTGTTGTATCCCAAATATTTTAATAAACCAATTCCAACAGCAGAAGTACAAGAATATAAGTTTTCAGTCTTGTTAGAGGCATTCGAGACGTTGTAACATATGATATTATAAAAATTCTTGATGTACATAATTGAAAACCGAAATCAGGTGACGTATTTCTATTTGCTGCAGAGCAAACAGAAATATTTAAATGAGAAGTAAAATCATACAGATTCAGATAAAGCTTTTCTGTATGATTTTTTATTTAATTTGATTTATTTTATGGTTGTAAAGATAGAATTTTCATTCAGTTTCTTAATTTGCTAGATTCTGAAAATTTGTACACTAATATAATCTCGATATGAAATATTCTCTTTCAACAATATTTTAATTTTTTTCAGGTTTGAATTATCAATCAATCGATTAATTTTGATTAAATATCGATTTCTTATACGTGATGCAACCTGTAGAAACTGAGTTTAACACTTCTTTGCATGATGATGGAAATTTCCACCATAACATTTAAAAAATTGTACTCAAAACAGCTGTACAGTAAATTGGTTGTTGCTAGCAACTTTTTTCACGACTATTGCGTGATAAGGAACTTTGCTGTGAAAAAAAAATGAAATGTCACAATCATTATAGCAGGTTTGAATTTCTCATTCCGCTGTTTGTTGTGGTTGGAAGAGACATGCTATTTCTTGAATATTTTTTATAATTAATCTGAGCTTTTTTTGCTAATAAAAGCGATAATGAGTGCAAAAATTTAGAAGAGAGGGACATTGAAAATTTTCTGATGAGCTTAACATGTAAGCATGATGATGGATATTTCCATCATACTGTTTTTTAATTATTTTATATTATATATTCATACTAGATTTTTTCAAACATTTTTTCTTTAATCTAGAGCATGAATTATATCACCCTGATTTATTTCACAAAAAAAAAATGCAAATAAGAGTAAAACGGCCATAAAATTTATAAGAATTTAAGAAAAAAAAATATTTAAACTATTTTTATTTAATTCATTATTTATATTAATCGTACTTGATATCTACTTCCATGGGGAAAATATGTTCTGCCCTTACAGAAAGTTGAACAAAGTTCATAAATTAACGAAATTAAATATAAATAACTGAGAATTGAATTCAATTACACAAGCGATCCAGATATTTCCATAATCTATATTATGAATATGAAGTCCCCAATTACAGAGTTAAATCTCGTTTAATACACTGATTGAAAACATTGCCAGACGTGATATTACTAAAAACCTTGATAAGCAACTTAGTACAATATTAAGAGTCGAAATCAAGCGACTCATTCGTACTGGTTCCAGGGCAACTTTCTAAAACAGAAATAAAATGAGATATATTTAGATAACGCCTTCCTTAGAACAATTCTCCGCGTTATTATTCTTTTTTTTCTTTCTCTCTCTTAATGTACGAATCCCATGGGAAAGCTTTTTTGACCTGAACAGAAGGAACCGTAGAATTTGGTAGGGGGGAAATGCACTTTAATAAATGGAAAGGCAGGTGAAAGAAAAGCATATGCATCAAGAAGATCTTCCTTCGGATTTAAGCGACACTTTTAAGTTCAATGGTTGAGACAGCTATAGCGCTAGTCAGAGAAGAAGAGCTCTTTATTTTTAATCTCGTATTTTCTAGTCGAGCCGCCTGGTGGGTGTGACGCGGTTTAGCCAGATTTATGAATATTTAATTTCATAAAACTCGGCGCCCATTTTCTGTACAGAAAAAAAAACTAAGGTTAGCCACCTAATTAAAACATTTTAACTGAAGAAAGAATTGTACGTGTTTTCTGAAGATTAAAAGAGAATGATATAATACTGTCATGAATTTTATGTGAGAAATTTAGATGCAAAAATTTAAATGACTCAAAAACATTAAAATAATGGGAAGGAAGAAAAGACCAGTAAATCATCACAAATTAAACTTTCGTAGGAAGCCATGTTCTTTATTTTATTCAGATTACATAAACAGGCTGCGAAAAATGTATTCTCAAAGAATTTCATTCTTTAATTTGAAATTATGATATTAATTTCCATAACTTTTGGAGTCTTAATCATTAAAAAAAAGGAATCAGAACAAATATAAAAAAAGAAGAAATCAAAAGTAAAATGATGTTGATAATACTTTCAGTTCCTACCAAGCTGAAAAGAAGCTGGAATTTGCAAAATCTATCCAGGTCAGGTTTCAACATTCATAAAAATGCAGGATTTCAACTGCGATAATTCATGTTGATGTGATATACGTCAAATGCACCATATCAATTTCATTTTGGAATCCACTGAATATTTTTCTGGAGGAAAAACTGCATGGCATCACAGCTTAACACACAGTTAGCTGAGTATCATGAATATGATATTAAATGAATTAAGGTATCCGAATAGGTACGGAAGGGATTTAAAAAATATTTTAATGTTTATATGATGTTTTTTTTAAAATTATAATAAGGATAAAATGATGAATAAAAGTGAAATTATTTAAATATGTAAGTAACTTTTGAAGAAAAAGCATATTTTGATGCAAATTTTAGCATTTATTTACAAAAACTAGGACTGTTCTAGAGAAACAAATTGCTACAGTTTTTCATTTTCTTTGTAACATTACATGCGTAATATATCTGAAGAGTGTAACTAACTATTATCTAAGAATTATATTCAAAAATAAATTTTTTGTGTGTAATATAAATTATCTATAAAATTTTGGAATTGTTTTCAGCAATATTTACATTAAACAATCATGAAAAAAAAAACACTTCTAGAGCATAGTAACAAATCCATAACATCAAATACATAGTTCATTACATCCTGCATAACATATAATTATACTGCACTAATTATAAATTCCATTAAGATACCTTGATTTTTTTTTTGAGATAAGACGATACTCGATTCTGTAGAATTATGAAAAAAAACTCGTTCTTCAGAAAATGTATTTAAAATTTTTAAATGCTTATAAATAAGCATCACTTATATGTCGATTGTTTGTTATAACTTGGCTTCTTATTGACATAGAGACAAAATAAAGATATCACTAGAAACAGAAACGTACCTATTTTTTAAAACTGTAAAAAAAAAACCCGAATTTTCATCCAAATTCGTGTTTTTAATCTAGTCAGATACCTTAACTCTCTTGCTTTCCTTCTGACTTTACCTGATGATCTAGACAAGCAGCATTATTTTTTTTAAATCTAAAGTAAAGTTTCTTAATTAGTTGATCATGACCCATACTGGAATCACGGAAATTTTATCAAGTGCTGACGTCAAATTCTCCGACATAAAGCAAATGCATCTCATTTCAGCAAAATCAGTTTATATAACTCTGTTTCTTTCTATTTTTCTTTATTTTCCTTACAGTGCTTTTTTTGTATACGCTAGTTTACAAAATGTATGCACACTTGAAGTTGAGAAAAAAAAAACGAGTGAACAAATTGGAGTCGCCAAAATTTTATAACTGGAAAGAAGTCGCCATCGAAAAAAGTTGAAGACACCCTGGTCTAAAACTACGGACAAACTTTTTTTCAGTGAATCATATCTTGGAAGATCTCATCTCTCTCCCTTCCCGACTTGATTGGCCAAGTAGCATTTCACGCACCCAATCCCTCTTTACTCTAGGTTGATAAGCATTTATGAAAAGAAAAAAAAAATGAAGAGGAGGGTAAGAAGTATGTGACACCGCTTTATCAAGCCGCCACAAAATGCCAGCTATGGCTGAAATGATTATTTTAAGAGCCTAACACTTCTCAGTTCGAAAAAGAGTAGGGTTTGGTGACACGAAAAGCTTATAGAGGCAGGAAATGATTAGTCACTTCTAACGTATCGTATGTCCTTTCTTCGATCAACGAGACTGTCACATAGCGATTAAGGAGGAAAGGCACGATAAATTGCGCGTCAATATCTATTTCAAGAAGTCCAAATGCATTTCAGAACGATAGAAGTCTAGTACTATTTAGAATTTTTTTTAATGAACGTGTTCTTTTGAAAAATGGTTTCAAAATCGACAAACAGTTTCTGGGCTTAGGATTCGATATAATTTTATATGGTATTCAAATCAGATTCAAAAGGTAACCCTCCTTATATAAAAAGATCCTGAAAACGAATAGCAAAAACAAAAGCAAAAACTGAACACGAAAACCGTGATACAGTATCTGTGTCAACCTATATTCAGTAAAATCAGCGACGATGTTGATACAGTTAATAGTTCTTAAATACTGTGTTTTTAAATAATCAAATATAAACGAAACTGGTAAAAACTGAGTACTTCGCACTTCAACTTTTGGTATATAGTATATACTTACTATATACCAAACAGTTTGGTATATAGTATATATGTACTATATAAGTACATAAGTATATAGTACACTATGATATGTATTATATACTTACAGTTTGGTATACAGTATATATCAATTTTTGGTATATAGTATAGTATATATTTCGCATATAGTCAACTATATGCGAAATAATTTATGCGTAAAGGAATCACTTCATCAGCACATGATACAGGTCAAATGAGTCACTTTAATTTTTAAATCCACTGCGCATTTTATAGCATGAGAAACATAAGACAACTAACAATTAAAAGGCATGTGCAATTACCTTTGTCATATGATGGTGATGTCACTTAATTGATTTTTAATAAAGAGAAAGAAAAGAAAATTTATTACATATCGCTAAGTAATATAACCAAAATCGTAAACAAGTATAGCGAATATAAAGTATCAGTGGATCTGAGATATAAAACAGAAAGATGCTCGTAGTTTTATATATCAAATACATAAATAAAGTTTTATGTAAAATGTTTCGAATGAAACTTATATTATTTTAAAGAGACTTTCAAAATCTAAAGTTATTATTTCGTTCTTAATTTTAGAAAATGCAGTTTTAACTAAACAGATTTCTTTAATGTAGGTTTCTAGAATGTTTTTTGTTTTCTTCCTGTTACAAAGAGATACGAGAACATAAATAATTCACAAATATTGAATAATACGAAATTCGATGATTAATAACCAAAATAAAAGCAAAAAATTTTCAAATATTGTTCTAAAAATTCCTAATCTCGAAAACAGACGTTTCGATAATCAAAAATAAAATTTCACTTAGAATAAACGACAGTTCAGATTCACTCTTCTAATTTAAAATTCTTCTTTAAAAAATTACGCATCTTCGCATTCCTTATAATTTAAAGCAGCTGGTCAATATTCACAAAAGTTTCATTAAAAAACAAACAAATCTAGCTTTATTTTATTTTACATCATTCAAAAATTCTTCAGTCATATTATCGCCTCGCATATTTCTTGTTGGAATGCATTTTAAGTCCATTTATTTTCTTAGTTGATGGGTTACATATCCCTGGCTGGAAGATGTACAACATACGAATTCCATCAGTTTTGATTATAGTGTGCAAGAGCTCCTTTAATAAAAATCAAAAAGATGATGCAGTGCAAATAATCAAATTTCTATCTAAAATAATATCAGGTGTGTGTATGCAAGTGATTCATAAAATTTCTGACAGCATAACCTTGATTTATAACCGGTTCCAGTGATGTTCATGTATTAGGAGAACTAGCGATGGGTTGAAGAACTGTGATAAAATATTCTGTTGAGCAAAACTTCCGGTAATCAGTTTCAAATAATTGAATTCGAATTTCTGTGATATCCATAAAGAAAAATTTGCTCGCCATTTTTATGTTATTACTCTCAGCCAGTAACCGAATTTATGAAAGCATAACCGCATTCTACGATAACACGGTACCTTCAGTGATGATAAAGTTATGGATCTCTGCCTGCGCTGTAGTTAAAATGCCCCTCTACTAGAAATCTTTGGATGAAAATTAAAAATTTCTAGGTTAGGATCCGAGAGAATGTTTAAATGCAATTTCTAACTACATTTTAAAATGGATTGATGATGAATTTAGTAATATTATTTTCCATAAATTCATATTCAATAAATTAATTCACTTCACTATAGCAAAAAAGATTACAGAAATATAAAAGCACCAGTTAATAAATGAAAATGAAACTTGATTTAAAAGTAAGAGATAAGTCACTTAAGAAATATTATTTGTACATAACTTAAACAACTAAATAAATATACTGATATCTTTATAATCATTAACCATTAATATGCTGAATGGAACTTAACATCCATCTCTGTTATCAACACACGAGTTTAGTTTTTTAAAAGATATATTCTGAAATATTATTTACCAAACTGATATTAAAATGTCATTTTTCTGTATTCCCTTCTTTATCATCTACACACTACATATTGGGTGTTATTTCGAGATGTTGCCATTGCCGAACTGAGCATTCAAGCTGCAACACATTTCAAAAGGTTTGTCTTTCCATTCGCTAAATATTTAATGAACATTACTTGTGCAGCTGCATTATGTACTTCGTGTTTATTCGTCGTACTACAAATAATTAAATGAATATAAGAAAATAAAACGATGCCAAACGATTATTTAAACTTCAATCAATTCATCATGTTCGCTATAATAATATAAAAGAAAATCATCTGCCGCTATTAAAAAAGTCTTATTTATTATTTATTTATCCTAAAATCACACATTTAGCTATATTATCTATTCATCATAAAATTAAGCACTCATTTATTGAATTAAACTACGCATACATTACTATTCTCTACACATAATTTATTTATTTGAGAATACGTACTACAGAAAATAATTAAACATTATCATACTTAATTCAATTAAACATATATCTATCTATACAATCTATATATTATGCAATTAGCATACTCGAATACATATCATAAATTTAATCATTAATATATTAAATCAAGCTGAACATACATTGCTAGAAATGCGCTTCTTTATTTATATTTAAAAAATGATACAGATAACATACCGGAGTCAAAGAGTACGTCTAAGGAGTACGAGTAAGTACGTCCAACAACTTTTTTGATATATTTCATTTTCCATTTTTGAGTAAAGATACAGAGTTTGTGTTTCGGCAATGATTATTAAAAATTCTAAAGCATGTAAAAATTCTAACTAACAAAATAATTCGTTTGTACACTCTTTTGTAACACTGATGACAGTCAACTATCACATTTTCCCCTCTTATTTTTGTAAACAGGTCAAGCCCTTGTACCGGATGAAGCTCCGAAAGCATTTGAAACTATTAACAGTTGATAATGAATAGATCCAGAACACATCATTTCATTCAAGTCTCGAAGTACAATGTTTGTTCTGTTTGTCAGTGAAGTGATCAAATGCACAAAAGAAGCTAAGCATGTTCAAATGTTTCAGCATAAAAGAGCCAATTCAGTATGCAAAGCAGAACTTTCATGATTGAAACCTCAATCAGAAATGCTGGAATGCTTTCCACAGGCATTATTACAGGACAATCACTAACAAAGCTGCATTAAAATCAATGCATTTGCTAATATCTCAGCACTGCATTTACAAACTCATTTTAGAAAGCATGAATATCAGTAAATGTTATTAGAAATTGAGTATATTAGTAATTGTTAATCATTTAAGTCATTAACCCGTACATATGCCTCGGATTATCGTATTTTTAAACCTATTAACTAAAATTAGTATTAGCAAACGATATTTCGATATAAAAAGCATGTTCAAATGTCTCAGAATGAAAGGATGGATTCAGTATGCAAAACAGAGTTTATATTAAAAAGTAATGTATGATTAAGATTTCTTCAAAAATTAATGATTATTAATTAATGAAAGATTACTGAAATTAACCATAAAATTAATGGAATTAATAAATAAAAATGTATTCTTTTAAAAAATGAATATTTAGTGAAATAAAAGATTACATTTAAAGCCAAGATAAATTTTTTAACTGTTATACTTATAAATGCTGTAAAATCTGAAAGAAACAAGTTTCATGACAGTCTTAGCGATCTCAATAATTTTCTTTGAAACTCCATTGAGCAACCCATGTTTCAGAAAGAAGTCCTATATTATAGGAGCATTTAAATAACGATTTATTTCATTGATAAAATATTCAGACATAATGCCAAACATTGCATAAAAATAGTGGTTTTATATTTCACAATACTGAAGGATTCGCGTTTCAATAATCCGCACTAAAATTATATTTAATTTTGAATTCTAAGGTTTTACATGCAATCGACCAATTTTAATGTAAATATCCGTATTACTGTTGTACATACAAAAGTAATCTCATATTCGACTATGAATTTTTACAAAATGTAACATGCTTCAATTCTATATTATTCAACAGTAAAGAAAAAAATGTTTACATTATATTAATTTCATATCTGGAAAAATTTATCATATTTTAAATGCTTTAAAAACTCCACCTAATCTATTTTGGTAAGTTCAAATTTTTGATAATAATTAAATATTCGTAGAACAGTTTCTTTTCAATTTTGGAGATTAAGCTTTAAAAAAATAAAAAAATGGTTCGATCATAGAATTATGTTTAATCTAAAAATAACAGCTATAGTAAAAATTTATCAATATCATGCAGATTGGAAATGAAATCAAAGACATAAAAATTCATTTAATTTTTCGTGATTGCTTTTCAAACATAAATATATCTTCATTGAATTGATGGATAAAAATTATAGACAATAACAATTTTACTCTTTAACTATGCGTAAAAAATCAACTGGAATGATAATTTTCTTATTTTTGAAAATTTATATAGATACAATTAAGTAAAGCATAGTATGCCCCACTGTTTTTCAAAAAAATAAAAATTTAAATTATTAGTTGTTTTAAAATTATCAATACACTAATTATTTTTTTAAAAAAAATCGTATATTCAATTTTGTAAGTTATATAAATTTAAATAACATCTAGAAATTTTTGCAGGAACAAATTTGCCCTTTTGGTTCTGAAAGGATAAAAAAATTAAAAATTAAAAGAATACAGATTCCTTTTATCCTCTAGAGAGTAAAAGTAGATGTGCATGCTTTAATAATTGAAGCAGGATAAGAGCATCTGGACGGACGCATTGCGGTATGATTCACTCTAGAACTCACTCAACTACTGAGCGGTACTATGTTCTCTAGTACATTTTTTCCTATCCTCAAATATAATATCCTTGCATGAAAATCCGGGGAAAATGTACCCCTTTTTTTCCAGATTCTAGGAAAACTTTACATCATCTTTTCTGCAAACCTTATTCTCAAAGCAATTCCTTTGGAAAGAGAAAGAAACTGGAGCGTTAGACAATGCTACGCCTACAAAATCGATTTTTTTGCTGAATAGTTTCGTTTTTAAAATCGAAAGTGGTAAAAAAATGCACTTTCTTTGCTATTTTGGTGAAAGTTTTAATGACTCATATATTATATGTGAATGAATGAATATCCCTGCTTATTTCATTAACCATTTTTTTCGGTTAAAATTAAATAAACGATATCGAATAATATCAGCAACACTTTCCAAAGAAAACTGTTTAAAACAAAAATGTTAACAACAATTTTAATTAACCTTATTAAATAGTTAGAATAATGAAGCATATTTTAAGATAATTAGGAGCAAAAGGATAGAAAACAGAAAATAAAAATTAAGTTCTATTACAATTAAACTATTTTAAAATATCATTTCTACAGATAATAAAACCTAACACTTTCTTTTCAATTTACAATTTAGGCGACTTACGACCATCTGCCTGAAAGATCACAAAAGATAAACTTTAAATTTGAAAATAAAATATACCAGGTTTTATAAATATTTACAGTGAGAACATTAGAATACATAATATATACTTTTAACAATAGGTACAATAATTATCTGTGTACAGAATGAATTTTTGAACCTATTTTATGAACTATTTATTTTTATAGGTCATTTGAAGGAGAATAGAGTTTTGTAATCGGATATATAAACCCGACTGATTCGTCATGTGTTCGAAATTACATGCACAGACATAAATGTAATTTCTAATAAATACCTATAGTAGTTGATTATCCAATATTCTGCAGTTAAAGTAACTTTTAAGAATGATGATTTTTTTTAAAATTAAATGTTAAATTTACTTGTACATTAACTCTGATTATCGAATTTTTTAAATCCCTATTTAGATGCAACGTTTGTAAATAAATTCAAATATTTTTGAAACGAAGCGAACTGTTATTATACGTTACTCGATAATAACATGGTACAATTAAAATCAACTATGGTAAAAGATAAACATTCCAGCTCACGAAAATCGAAGAATGCTACGGAAATTAGACTGACAGGCTCGCTAAAATCAGATTAAATTAAAATCGAAAGTTAAAATTAAAATGTTGTCCTAGAAATAAAAATACAACTTTTGTAAAATGAATTAAGAACCGATTAACTATTTAAGATGAAATCTTATTATGAGTTAAAAACATTTACATACTGGTTCTTTAATTGTAATGATTCCTTTTCCATTTTTTTCTAAAACAATCGCATATAAATTAATTTAATTAATTTAATTTAATTGGAAGCAAAATATGCCTTCAATTTTTTTTGCAGAATTTATCAAAATAAAACTTCTATGACTATATAAGCTTATGCATAAAATCTCGTATTATATATGAAACTTCGGATCAGTTAATTAGTCTTAACTATTGCAAGTAACGGAAATGAGGTTGTTTCATTCATGGTTAAACGCAGACTGTAATTGCAGCAAAATAAATAAAAGATTAATTAAGCAATCTACCGGGAACGGTTTTTATATTATTTAAATCATAGTAATTAATACTGAATATAACATTCAAAATTAAATTTTATCATTCGCTAACAAATGCTTTGATATATTCTAACAACAAACTTAAAATGGCATTTGACTAAACTTTTATAAATCTTTTACATAACATATTTGCAATTAAAATTTAAATTAATCGTTCTACTCTCTCATTTAAAATTAAAACAAAGATTTATCTTAAGATCGGACATTTTCATTGGTGCTAACGTTTTTCATATTAAATCCTTTTCTTGCGAGAATGAGAAGCACGGAGGACAATCATCAATTCTTTACAGCATGATTTTTCATTTTGCTCTTTAAAAGCAATAAAGCGCAATATCTATTTCCTTGTGATGGTTCAACTTGAAAATACCGGCTCAGATTAAGTTGAAAAAATTAAAAATAGAAAGCCGAATAAAATTACCTAAAGTGGGGGAAAAAAAATATTTCCGCAGAAATTTTTTTAAGGGAAACGAATTTCATTCTTCCCATTTGGATGACGAATGAGTTATCTTGAGGAGGAAAGAATGAAATTGAACACGAGAATTGAAATAAATGAATCTCTCTTTCTTCACTCAGCTTCTTTATGAATATTTTTCTCTCCCAGAAAAGAAAATCCTGAATTTTATAAAAATGGAAAAGTATTGCGTGTACTCATAGAAAACCGAGTCCTCTCAATAAATGAAATCGGTATATGAAAACACAGAAGATTTATTTTCATAATTTGAGGTTCCGTGAATTATTGTTTTTATTCTTAAAAAATCTTTCTTTCATTGCATCTTTAAAATTTAAATAATGCATTTCGTTCCTGAGTTTTATATTTCAATAAAGAAATAAATTTTAATAATTATTTTTCTTCTTCTTTTTTCTTGCTTTTGGACGATGCATTTTAATTCCATACTTTTAAAATTCATATTATTTTAATATAACAACGAAATAAAGTATATATTTCTAAGTAATAACTACATGAAAAATTTACACATTTATAAATACCAAAATATTCGATTGAGCAAAATATTCGACGAAAGTTATATTCCTTTTATCACACAATAATTAGATAACTTTTTCTTATAATCTCATATTGGAAAATAAATATACTTCAATATTATTTAGATATATATAATAGCTTACACTGTCGTCGTCGTTATTTCGAAATATACGTAAAAAACAATTCTCGGACATATGAAATTTTAACATGCCAACTAGAATCCTTTGTATCATATGGCATTTTACATCAATCACATATCATATAAGATTTGAAAGCTAGCCTATACAAGATAATAAAATGTTTTAGCAAATTTAACATAAGATATTTTGATATAACAGTGACGTTATGCTAATCTTTCAAGAATATTTCAAACACATTAAACCTATTGTTTTCTGAATAATCAAGAAAATTCTATGACAAAGAAGAATAAACGAAAGCTTCAAAGCACACAGCAATGGGAACCTTCTATTCGTCTCAGGATACTTCTCTCTAATTCTATTTTGTCATTATTTTAGGGAAACGCATTGCAGCTGCCATCTTCAGAAGTGTACTTAACGTGTCATTAATCATTACCTTAATTACAGTGCGCCATTTTTCCTTTTGTTCCAAATGCGAAATCTATGGGGTTCTTAGTAATGCTGCTGTCGTAACTTAATTAAATTGCATTTAATTTTACACAGAGACCATTTTATGTCATCATTTCTAAATATTTTTACTATGAATTCGCCACTAATAACTACATGAAAAATTTACACAATCACAAATACCAGTGAGCAAAATATTCGACGAAAGTTATATTCTTTTTATCACACAATAATTAGACAACTTTTTCTTATAATCTCATAATGGAAAATAAATATACCTCAATATTATTTAGATATATATATAATAGCTTACACTGTTGTCACTGTTATGTCGAAATATACGTAAAAAAAAATTCTGGGACATACGAAATTTTGACATGCCAGCTAGAATCCTTTGCATCAATAGCCTAGAATTCGCATTCAATATATATATATATATATATTTTTAACTTAATTATATATCTATAAAAATGTATCATTCAAAACATTTTAAATAAAATAATTCACATTCATCTTCGATTTTAATACTAGATTATTTTATAGGAATTTTTAATTTGAAATATTTTTGACGAAAATCATTTTAAAGTACTTGAGTGCATGCGTCACCAAAAATAAAGATAAAAGTTTTCAGAGCAAATACCAAACTGGTATTTTTTTATCATAAAATTTAATTTGTTCCAAAAATATGCATTAAAAAATTTGCAATTGATTATTTTGAAAAATAAAGTTAATAATTTAGAATGAGATTTATTTGTAATTGATAGCTTTATTGGCACGAAAAGATGTCAGAAAAAAATAAATCGAAAGTTAATCAAATCTTTTTATAATATGAAACTGAACTAAGCAAAAACATTTGCATTCATACTATTTTATATTTGCTGTTTATTTTCGGAATTTCAATGATAACGATAAATTATTTTTATTTAAATGTCCTGTTTCATTCAAACACGCAGATGTGTTCAAGTTTTTCACCTGCTTTGAACATCCTTAAGCTGACCTAAAACTCAAAGCTGACAAATAGTTTTATTTTCCGCAGCTGCGTTACAAGTGAAACAGGAAAGTAAATTAACTGCGCAAAAAAAATCTGTAAATTTTACTTTTTGATCTAAAAAAGCACTGAATAAGTTATTTATTGGCTATACAATAAATCAGAAAGAGAAAAAAAATAAGGATGCGATGTCTTATAGATCCACTTATTTATTTTTGTAGCTCCAAAATGAAATTAGTTATAAAAATCTAACAATTTTCAGTAAATAAAAATGAAATTCGCTTTTGAGCATCAAAAATTTCAAAATACATAATGCAATTATGATTACGAATGATGATATAAAAAATAAAAACAAAAAAAAAACAATAAAGTTTAGCTTAAATTTTATTTTTATCTGTACGTAAAGTAACAGAAAGACAAAAAAAAAATCATTTTGAGTATGCAAATGATAAAAAAATTTGAAAATGTTTATGAAATTGAAACTTAATTTGTTTATATTTTCTCTTTTCAATAACCAGTTAAAATTTTCTTTCGTAGAAATCAATTTTTAAATGCCTTGTGTTCATTTTTAAAGATTAACGCCGAAAAAGATTTGTTTTGTTTACATCTGATTACAGAAAAAGTCTTTCCTACAATTTTCAGTTTAGCTTGTTGATATTTTTAGAATAAAACAAAAGCAGTTTGAAATCGTTCTGGAAAAATCTAGCATTAAAAATTGATCGAATTTGAGTTGTTATGCTTTAAAATTTTCTGCTGTGCATATAATTTGTCATTTTGAATGTTGCAAATAAAAGACTTTCTGTCCTCTTTTCATTGTACTGTACATTTCATTTGTACTAAAGAATCTAACAGAACTATTTCTGTTTGAAATAAAACGCTTTTAAAATAGCTTCCAAAATCAAGATACTTAATTTAAGAGCCAATTAAGAAAAGACATTTAATACTTCAGTTGTGTCTTGGCATCACAATACTTTTATTGATTTTATTCTTCTTCGAGTTTTCAAAACGAGGCTTAGTTACAGTTTTACTAAAGTCGAATTCTTTTCTTTAAACTTGGAAGAATAAAAACCAATATACTGAACTATTACGTAAACAACTCCATTTAATATAATCATTTTGGGTTTTTTTTCCCCTACAATACAATCACTGCTGGAAAAAATGATACTAGAAGTTCTTTTTATTAACTCGACCATTCATTAATTTATCCGCATGCATGCATCACTCTTAGAATAAAATATCCCATATTTCCTTAAATAAAATCTTCATCGAAACAGAAAAATGATTTGAGGAAGAAGCTCTGGCGTCCGATACACGCATCATACATCTTTTTAATGTATACAAAGAAAACAAGTCCTTTTTTCCTTGTCACTGTTCATACAGGGTACAGGAAAATTCAGACTTATTGGCCCGAGACATATTGTCGCCATGCATTTCTGAAACTTCGGATGTATTTTCTAAGTTTCTGATTTGCAATTGGTCGGTCAAGTGAAACGGGCAGCTATTTTCTCCCTCATATTCCCAAAGGCTCACCAGTGAGTCTCTATGAAGCAGATAAAATAGTCAACTGTTCAAAATTATTTTAACTTCATAAAGAAACCGGAAAAGAAAAATAAATATTTAAATTTTTCTTTGTGAATGATTACTATTGTTTTTTTTTATTTGATGATTTTGGAAATTACTCTTGAAAACAAGAGCATAAATGACTTATAAAAAAAAATAATATTATCTACCAAATACACACTCGACTTTAAATTTAACAAACATAATTTGGCTAATGTTTTTGAGCTTTTATTAACCCTTTTTATATGCAATTTTAAGGAGAGTTTTGCTACTAATATGATTTATAGATTAATCATTTTACATTTATTTTACACGGCATAATTTCGACCGTAAGATCCAATTTTTAGTACTGTTCATAATGCGGTTCAAGATTTAACAAACTTTTGATTTTTTTTTCTTTCGCCTTTTCAATTTAATCCAATCAGGAATATATAGTATAAAATTAGTTGCAAAACAAATACTTAAAATTTTGCCTAATACCTATATTTTTGTCTTCTTGTAATAAAATAAAACATGGGCGTATACAATGTGACTGAATTTAATTCTAAACCGGTCTAAATATAATTCTTATTCTTCATCCAGAATCGGTTTTATATGTCAATCTATTGATTAACATTTAAATTACATATGTTTCGAGGTTTTCAAGCGCATTCTTTCTAACCACATCATATTTAAATATATCAAGATTGATATGGAAGGAAATTAATGAGCTGACCTTCAGGATTTTGATTTTAAGATTTTACTTAGATCTTTCCATTTCAAATCTGGTAAGCCGTAATCATTCGAGTTTTTTCTCGTTGTTATTGAATATAACTATTCCGTTAATTTCCCTTTATTTCTGCTTTGCTTGGGAAAAATATCAATCAACATCTTACATAGTGCAATCCAAATTTTTAAAAATTGTTTATACTTTCAAAATAACTTCTAAAAATACCATCCTTCACTTTGAAAATGCCTTAATTCAAAAATTTTCAGCCACCGCGTATCTAAATAAATGAAATGAGGTCGATATATTTGAAAGGAAAATTTTCAGAATTAAAATTACAACCATAAATTTTATTTTGTAATACCCATAAATTTGAACGCGGCAATCAATATTTGCATGGCGCTATATTCTCTATATATGAAATTTTGCAGTTGTCATCTGAAAGTATGTTTATAAGGTCTTCAGTATTTTGTTATATGGAATTTTTAAAAAACAAATTATATGAATTGATAAATAAAGTCTTCAATGAGTTTATAAAACTGCTATATGAAAGGCATTACCCGGCTTTCACACTACAACCAATTATTATATCAGGACGAAAAACCAATAGTTCACAGTTTAATGGTAAACACAGCACATTTCTATTTATTATCTTGCATTTATGAAAGTGCTCATATTTAGAGCATCCTAAAAGATAACAATCCTGTAACCTTCTGTCCGGCCGCCTGTGAAGCTACGAGCTCTGAATCAGTTTCATGCTTCAGTCGGCTGCTTCACTCTGCTTTCTTTACTCAACAATGAATATGAAGAATGTCAACCCAGAAAAGAAAAAAAGTACTTCAACGATTTTTCGTCTCCTCCCTTCGGCCCTGTTTAGCCGTGCCCTTGTTTTTCTGCTGGGTTTAATATTCGTCTGGGTTATTAATGGAGCTGTTACTATTACTGGAAAACTCTCTATTTTGGTGAGAAGTTGTTAGGCGAAGAATTATTAATGAGTTTGCGTGTTTTTGGCTTCATCGCGCACGGTCGTCATTGGGAACACGCAGCTATTGTTATTGGAGCTCACGTTAATGCAGGATACACCACTAATTTTGTATCGAGCTTTTCATTCGAGGTGTCAACATCTATAGGTCATGAAGCAGTCATCAAAAATAAAAGTTAAATCAAGTTTCGACTGTTAGATTATGAACTATGCCTTTTTAAAATATGGATGCGGTTAGATTCATATTTATTATATAGTCTGATCATGCAGTAGCCATCCAAAATAGATTGCAAGTCAAATTTTTATTGCTGAATGATAAGGTATGTTTTTAAAGGGGGTATGTTTTGTTCAATTATACAGTCTGGGCATATTTTATTGCACTGCAGGACAAAAAGGGCATAGTATGGGAAAATGCAGGAGTTCCGTTCTCTACATTTGATTGCTTTGCGACCAATGGGAAAATGGCACCTTGTAAAGTCTAAAATAAGTTAAGTGATTAATATCTCTCATTACTTAAGATAGTATAGTCTCCATTTTTGCAAGTGCTGGAATTTATGTAAAAATTATGAAAGGTGTATTAACAACGCAAAAAATTTACTGAATCGTGTATATTAAAAAGAAACATAATTAAATATTTGTCGTTTTGCTTTAATAAATTTTTTTTCACGAATTATTGAGTTTTAAAAAGCTTATAAATAATAATTTTAAATTAATAGCAAAATATCCAAGGGTAATCAGTGAAATACAATTTAACAGAATAGTAATTTTTTTTATAATTGATTGAGTGTTTAAAAGAGGGCTTTCTATATAAAATTAAAATTAGTACAAAAATGTGCAGCCTTGATAATATCTTTTCATATCACCTGAATAAAGCTTGTTTAATATCCCCAGTGAGAGAATAGAATGTAAAGGCATTTTTATCAGAAACGGCGAATATAAAGCAGAAGCTTGTTCATTATCGGGAGAAAAAACAAGTTTTTCATTAAACATAAGAATTATCTCAATCAAAATTCAACTCAAATTCATTTCTCATTTCAACCATCTCATTTTTATTTGACAGATAATACAAGCAATATCCGTTATTTGCTTCTTAGAATTCCAAGAAGCAGCATGAAATGCAAATCAAATTTTAATACTTGCCTACGCAAATTTTTAGATGCGGATGTCAACTCATTACATGAAGAAAAAAAAAACTTGTTTAGCAACTGTGCTAGCATTCAGTTTAACTTTTTAATATAGCAAGCTTATATGCTTCTATTTGTTGATAGCAAAATTCATCACATTTGATCTTAAAAAGACGGTCATTAACAGCTTCATGCTTCTGAATGAAGCCTTCCCACTTCAACCAAATCCAGCTGATAACAACAGCTTGATGCGTCTTTTACAGCAGCCTCCCGTCTCTCATAAAACTGTTAATTGCTTCTTTTTTTTTAGTACTGTTTGTGCTTGTTTCATTCGATTGAAAAATGAGGCCATTGAAAACCCAGAGTTAGGGCTAAAAAAATATTAAGTATGTTTGCTTCTTTATGACATATACAAGCTGTATAGTAGATTATTCACCAAAAAGTTATATATTTTACGACTTTTTCTTCATAAAATACAAAGATTTGGGAAACTAAAAAATACATTTGGTGCGCTTGAATGATTTAAAAACTGTGTTTCGAAATCTGTGTTTGTTTTAATTCTACAATAAATAGAAACCGAGATATATGATTTTTTATGAAACACTGTAGCTGAAAACGAAACCGGAAGTTGAATGTTTTCCAACATTTTGTCAAATACACGACTGTCTGAATTATAATTTATTTTATAATACACTCTGTCAGCAAGCCACGCGTATTAGAATACGTTTTGCGTAGTTTTTCTGCCGAAAGGACTGGCATTTAGATCTGCTTTTGAACATTTTTTTATGTTTACAAAGCATTTGTAGTACAAGACAAATGAAAATTTTAAATGAATTTTTTTTGAAAAACTTGGATTTCGTAAAAAATTGCATATGCAAAACATGATATCTTTAAAACTTATTAATATATTACCTTGAAATTTTGCATATATGTTACCTAAAGTACTATAAAGACAATGAAATAGGGATATAACTTTGAACTGAGTAGTTTTTGTTTTAGAGCTGCCTAATATAATTTCCCACAACGAATTCTGTGAAATTTTCAATACAGAAATACTTGATAAGCTATAACTTTTTTGAAAATCCTCATATTTCTTAGATTCTAGTTCACCCCCTTCACCATAGCTGTAAGTATGTTGCGCGTACAAATAATTGGAATATATGCAATTATATAGAATTGTTTGTAGAGTATTTTGCTTTTTGGTGCAATTTTCATTATTTTTTACCCCAAATTGGCGCATTTTACAGAATCTCAATTGGCACAGAATTTCCTGATCAATATTTTTCATTATTTGCAATCACATTGATCCAGAAAATGAACTGGAATAACTGATTAGAGGAATTTTTCAAAAATTTGTATCAGTAGATAGACAGATACGACAAGTGCTGTCATTTATCTCGTTGACTGAAAATTAAAGAATTCTTGTTCAAGAAAAGTGAGAATTTCTTGTTCAATCATTTCCTATAAATCCTTCATAAAAAGTGAATTTTCTGTCTTTCCCTAGAGGTTATTTACAGTTTTTCTATAAATACACTGAGCTGATTAAAATTAAAATGACTTTTTCGCCAGTCGAAATTTGTTGGTTTATCATCCTTAACAGCCATAAATGTTTGGAAATAGTTTTTAACGAGGGAGTTTTCGGTTTTAATTAAAGAAATTCCATAAAAGACACCAATTATGTTATACTTTAAATTTCATGCAAAAGTTGATTTAATAAAACCGACAAATTATATACAATTCAACAATATTTTTCAAAATGAAAGATCATTTTATTTTAAGGTATCTAGGTAGTTAAATTCTCTACGTAGTTAAAAGAACTAGATTTTATTCTGTTCAAACAAAACTTTTCTTACTCTATTAAGCTTTACATCAATAAAATTTGCTATACAGTTAGGTGACATTTCAAAAATAGAAATTGCAAGTCACTAAGTTATAGGATTGGTAAAAAATTTATTTATCAGCTTATACTTCTTTGAACTTCTGGAAAGTTTGCGAAAATCAAGTAGTAATTTCCATTTTAAAATATACAATTGCAATAAAACTCAACAATACTACCATTATCCAAATAATGATTACTCTGAATATGCTGCGAATATCATCTTTTGATTGCATTGATTGAACATTTTTTCCCAAAACTTTCATAACAACAAAATGATATGAAATCAGTAATAATAAAAATTCAACCTTGAATTTTTTTTTTCTTTTTTCCAAAGGATTCATTATCACAGAGGAAATCTGATTTGCATTAAAAAGACAGCTAGTACAGGTGAGATGAACAATTATGCTTTTTATAGAAATCAGTGTGTATTAAATTTATTGTAAACTAGCTGATAACTCTAGGAGCAATTAGTTAAAATACATTTAAGCAGAATATTTTTAATGCAAAAACCAATCTTGTATAAATTATTATAACACGCACAATCCTTTTACAGCACTATACTACTTGACTGATTTCCCTTTGGACATTTATAATTGCTTGAAGCTGAATTATATTACTTCTTTCTTTCTTTTTTTTCAGCTCTTCTAGGTACTATTAAATAACTACTTTAAAACATTTCCAAGAGATATGAAGCAGAAATTAAAAAAAAAATGGTAGAATAGACCAGATTTCTTACTGTTACTGCATTTCAAAATTGTCTGCATTAAAATTTTAAAAATTAATAATAACTGAAGAAAGAATTCCATTGAAAGGAATTTAGTACAATTAAAAGATAAAATTTTGATTTTAAAGACGATATTAAAATATTTCTTGTATGATAATTTTTTCCGAAGTTGCTGCAGAAGAAAGATAAAATTTTATTTGATTTCTAATTAATTGAATATTTAATTAACTTTTGCACTTTGATAAGTAGGCGATATTTTTTCTGTTGTCTTAAAGAGTAAATGTGCAAAATAAGTTTAAAATGGCCCAGTTTTTTTAGGGGAAAATGTAGAATACATACACAACCACAATAATTTTTATTTATGTTAAGAATGCTTCCTTTTTCATTTTCTAAAAAACTATTATGCACTTCATTTACAGTTTATTCACAAGTAATAACACGTGATTAACACCTTAATCGCCATTTATATAATACGGACATCGAATTACTATTTTCCAAACAAATATGAAATTAAATGATTCGCTATAAAACGAAATAAAAATTACACGTAATACACAAACACCTCAAGTATTAATTAAATCAGTAAGACAGCGAATTCTTGAAACGGAAGGTGCCTTCCAATAATTATATTAAGAAAAAAGCAATAGAGTTAAGGGGTTAATAAAAGAAGTTCCAATTGATGATCTGTGTGATTCCATTTTAGGTAGACGTACACTTGGAATGCGTACCGAAGAAGCTTCGAGAAGAAGGTAATGATAATAAAATAATAATAATAAGTAATAAAAAGTGAAGAGCAAAGTAATAAAAGCAAAATATTAACCACGAAACAATAGGTGTTAAATCTGGATTTCATGTAAGACATATCAAAGCTAGATTATATAAGAGAATAAAGACATGCAAAGTTGAGATTGTAAATACCTTAATTCATATCGGATTCAATTCAAAAATATTTAAATCTTTGCGCGCTCAGTACAACAATTATTGTATATCATCCAGAAATATTATCATCAATAATAAATTAAATGCTTAACGAATAACGACACTAGTAGATTATCACTAGCTAGATTTAACAAAATTATGCATATTTTTATGCTGCAAATATTGTAATATGTCTTTCAGTACTTTAAGTGTGATGATTCTCACATTATTGCCTCATTTTCATTGATTTACATTGAAAAAATATGTAAGTATTTAAAAAGTGGAGTTAAAACGTACAAAAATAGGCTTAAAAAGATCTAATAGCTAAGCAAGGAAGTTCCAAAGGTTCCCACAAGTCAATTTTTGAGTAAATACATGAGCAAACTTATATTGAAATGTTTCTCTAAATTTTTACTTCTACAGACACTAAATATATTTCTATTCAATGCGGAATAATATTCTTTATTATAAAATTCTGTACACTTGTTTTGTGATTTTAAAAGAAATTTCAAGATTACAAAATTTTAAGACGCTGAAAAATGTTGAGGAAATCAAAAAAAAGTTCCATTGCCGTTAATAGGCTACTTTGTTTCTCAGCTCTTGCAAATTACTATCTTCAAGGTGTCCACATTTAACATGAATTTAATTATACTAACAAATATTTTTCGCCAAATCCTAATGAATCGTGAATACTTGTTTTCTGTTTAATTAACTACGAAGTGAATAACAATTTTTCCTTCAGCTATGTAGATTCTAGTTATTTTGAAGGCCAGCAACAAAACTAGAATTTGATAAGCTTCGTTAAGTAACTAATGAGACCCTGCAGCAACCACAATCAGCCTGAAAATAACAGTGGAAATATGATGATGATGATGTAATCATTTAAATAACATCATTGCAAAGCAACTTTTTATAAAATTCTTTTTTTCCATACTGATTAATGTAAAAATTTAGAGACATCGACAAATCGAGTTACAAAACAGAGCCAAGTAACAGTGTTAATTCTATTTTCGGTATGTGTTTTTGAACAATACTTTGGTTATTTATGACTTCATGGTTGGATGTTTAACAACAGAAAATAAAATTTGAAGACAGGGGGAACACAAGTGAAATATGGAATTTGCGCGACGGAACAAAAGGATATAACACTGTGCGGGAAATTTATTGTTTCATCATTTCATTACGTACTTATGAAAGCATGATGAAGAAAGATGTACATTTTTCCACCCCTTCCCTCCTTTCCCTAAAACTTCCTCGACAAGATGAAAAGGAATTATAAAAGAAGCACCAAAAGAAGACAAAATAGCTACAACATTTCTTTTAACAGGAAAATTGTTTAATATTCTGAATTTGTAGATGGATAAGTGCATCGATTCAAATCCTTAAAATGTTGGAATTTGAACGATATCTTCAAACTGATTGTATTACTGAATTAGTAGACACTCGTCTGTCCATTCAGATTTGTCTAACATTTAACTCTTTATTCAAACTTGACATGAAATAACGATAAGAATTTTTTCATTTTATGTGTTATCTTCTGAATATTATAAGGTCGCATTTCGTATTTTCCTGATAGTCTCAATTAGTCACCATATTTCACCAAAGTATGGGTGATACTGTTTGTAGTGTAAGATTGCTTCTAATTTACAGCCAAGTTTCTGCCTCGTAAAAAATTTCGATCTATCTATTTAAAATGATGCCTTGAATAATGTTGAAATAAGCTATAATCTGTTTTGCAAACCTTTAAAAACCTTAGTTTCCCTATTCCTTTATGAAGCGGTTACACCAGTGATACAAATAACCACCGCAAATACAGTAATTGTACACCAATCAATATTTGGTTTTTTAATCCTCTTACTGAAAAAGATTATTTAACTCTTAACATGCATTATGAATTAGGTTACTGTCAACCAGATTTGTCTAGCTGCAGACAGAAGAACTGAATAGAAAATGTCAAGGTTGCAAAAGCATATAATGTGTCAAATATTTTATTCCATGTTTATGAATTCTGATTGACGTATTAATGAATGCTATGCAGACCGTCGCAAAATCTGACAAACTAGCTATTCAATAAAACAAACAAAAGCTACAAAGTATCTATCATTAATATGCTGAAAATATTACTAGTTTAAGCGACCCGTATAATTAGTAAAATAACCAAGAATTATAAAATAATTTATAATATAATAATACATAAAATAATTATATTTTATAATATATTATCTGGATATTAAATAATTAAAAAAAAAAGGAATCAACAAAGGAATCAATCCTTGTTTTTTTTGTTATGAAAATCTGAAATTCGTTACAAGAGAAGTGCCTTTTTTCATTCATTTTTTTTATACCCCCAAATGAAATTTTATTAAACATTACATCGAGAAGTTTTAATTCCAATAGAAAACAAGTGAATACTATTTCTTTCCCTCGCAAAGAGCAGTTTAAAGATTTTAAATCATATTTTCCATCACTCTGAAATAATGCGAATGATATACCAGCTACGCACTCTTATTTAAAGTCCGATTAATTCTACCGGTAATTTTGGATGCAACGCATTTTAGAAACCTAAAGTGTACCGTTGAATTATAGCTATTGTAAGGAGATCGCCGTTCCAGTGTTATTAAATTTAACTACAAGAATTATACTTTATGCTGGCTCTGCGCATTCAACGATGATGCAAAACGTAAGGATAAAACTTTTAAATTGCATTTCTTTAATTCAGCTTTAAAACTTGAATTCGAGTAGTGAGTAAAAGGCAGTAACCTTTCTTTCTGTGTTCCATTCATAACAAAGATTCATCTCATTTTGAACAGAAAAGGTTGCGGACTCGAATGTTTAGCCAAATAATGAAATCTCATTTTTATTTTATTTTCTAAGCGGCTAAGATGAAAGCAAAGTTGGCCTCACTTCAAATCGAGATCTTTGAAACACAAAATCAGATATCTGGCATTCAGCCTGATGACTTCCCGTTCAAAAGAAGAAAAAAAGCAAAGAAAAAAAATTCGTCACGTCCTAGACAGTCTTTTTATGCAATTTATATTTGCCCTTCCAAAGTTTCTAAACAAGAAGTAAGTGTTTTCCTAGCCCAGCGTGAACCAGCTTTTTATACTTGGAGCATGAAGGTTAATGGGTAGGTAAGATACCGAAAAATAAACGGATACGCGATTGGGTGCCATATATTTTAGGGACAGGTAACTTGAGGACAAGATATCAGATACTTTAATTTTTTGAGACTCACATTCCCCACCTTCATATATCATTCGTTGTCGGTTTTCTGTGTAAGTTCATACACAAAGATATACATTCTAAATTTACCAGCTAATGCTTGTACCTACCAATTAGAATGATAAGCTTTTCTCAACACCGAATATTTATTGCATGCAATCCGTTTTATATACTATTAGGAAAAAATTATATTTTGATCAATCATGACATATAATCCCATAAACAACATATTTATAATGGGTTTCAAACAATTTAAACACAAACATTTAATGATATGGCAATATAAACATTAACTTTTAAACTTTAAAAAAATGATACAAAATAAAATTTAAATGCATATAGTATTTTGTTGATAATTAAAGTTTCATAAGCAAAGATTTAAGGCCATTTCGAAGGATATATGAACTGATATTGTTCTATACTACTGAATAATACTAAAATAAATATTTAAATAAATACTGAATAACAATCCTCATAATGACTAAACTTATAAAGATTTACAAATCGTGAACAGATTTCGTTACAAGTATCTATCAAATAAACAGTCTCAATGAAACAGACCGTTGTTTCAAATCTGAACATATCACGCAAATATTTGGGAAAGAATGATTGTAAGCAAAGCTGGGGCTTACAAAGTTTTCGCAGAATTTGAAGAGATGACAATGTAAACTAACTGATGTTCTATCTAACTGAGGTTCTAAGACGATAGAATAAAATTACCTTTACTGTCCAAAAGATTTAATCTCCGTATTGCAGAAATATTATTGATGATTCGAAGGAATAAGCTTTCTTGTAACTATTTGTAATTGCAAATCTTAAGTGCAAAGGTTTATCTTCAGTGCCTTGAAATTATTTTCAACTAAAACTAACTTTTTAAAAATTGACTTCTAAAGATAATTGTATACGTTTTAATAATACAAGGCATAAAATATTTCTTTCACCTCCTTTAAAATAAACCTCAATTATTTCTTTCGTTTTAAAATTACAAGGCCGTCAATGTATTTTAATGGGAGAGGGGATGAAACAGACTTTTCCAACTTTATAATACATAGACAGATATATAACATGCACATAAAGTTTTTCTAAAGATAATTAAAATAGTTGAATACAATATTATAAGATAAATAAATTTATTTTGCTACTGAGCAAAGTTTTAAAATATTTTATTAGCTCACAATAATACGTAATGCACTAGTGAAAGAAATTAACCTCGAAAACATTTGAGAAACTAATTTGGTATATAACTTGGGAATTACCATAATAAAGCAACATGAAAAAAAAATATATTGCTGATAGTTCCCAAGAGCTTTTTCCTCAAATGAAATAAAAGAATTCTTTATTATCGAAATTTAAGAAGAAACAAATATAGATTGGATAATCATTTTGCATAAAGATCGTAAGACACAGTAATTTTTGAAGTCCTGTCGTCTTTCAATGACAGGAGGAAAAAAAAAAGTGGGGTAATTTTTGTGCAAAAACAAAGTAAAATACGAATTCATTAATTTAAAAGCTATAAATAATGCTTTTCGTAAACAAAATAGTTCTTTTAATCGTCAGTATTATGTAACTAAATCATTAATTTGTTTTTAAATTTTTCATGCATTTTTATTTTATATTTTTAAATATAAAGTATATAAATAGATAAAATGAAGACATAGATAAACTTAGTTATGCATGACTTTGATATATTTAAACAGAGAATTTATTCCAAAATATGCTCTGAGAAAGAAACAGTAGAGACAAACAAAACAAAACAAAAAAAATTTACCTTGTTACTAGGTATCTTTTTGCAGCTAACACCAGGTTTGGACATTTTGTATAGATGTTAGATACTTCTCCAACTTACAGGATACAGTATATTTTGTGCAAGCAAATTAAAAAGTGAATTCAAGTTCAGCGATCAATCAGTTATCCTTCCTCGAATGTTGTTTACAGTTGTTTCAGCTGTAAACGCAATTTGTACATAATGGAGCGATCAAACTAAATGAGAAGTAATATTTCACAAAATGCAGACTTCATCCTTGATATTTTTTTTTTTTGTTCAAAGATTTCTATGCAAATTCAGAAAGTTAATTTTTTTCAGAGCTACCAATGTTCATTTTCTATAGTTTCCAATGCAAATGACAAGAAACCAGAACTTGCATAAAGTACGTACGGAATTTTTACGTTCAAAACTTAGGAGAAGTTTCTTTCAGTTCATTCATCATTTTCAAAACACTAGTCTTTAGAAAGCGCTATAACAGAAAACTGAAAAACACACACAAAAAAACTTTCATCAGCTGACCAAAGAATGGAAGTGCTGCGAATGGCCCGGGATCAGGAGCGCATCAAATCTTGCTCCGTCTAGTGCCACCCCTAAACGAAATAATAATGAAAAGTTCCGTCAGAAGTGCCTATTGCTTCGGCGCTGCTCATCACATATCCTTCTCCGAGCCACTCCTCAGCTCAGACTGACTAAAACACGATTTATCTGCATTGCTTGTAAACAGAACGTCCAACAGATGCCAGCGCCGTCTCCAAGTTTCCGAATTTATGATCATAAGAAAGAATAGTTTACATTTAGCTCAATAGATGGCAGCATCATATGTAGCGGACAAATCAAATTTTCAGAGTTCTAAGTATAAGATCTCAGTGATGGCATGTCTTTCTAGTTTTTACGTCAGAACTAAAAAAGTAAAGTGAATGAGATACGAAGTTGATTTTGAAGTGTTTAAATGAGGGCAAGTAGGGGTACAAATTAAAAGACTGACTTCTTTTCAAGGATTTCTTTGAATTTTAAAAAGGTATCGAAGCTTTCTGTAATGAATAATTGCTCATAATTTTAAAGAAATAAATAAAAGAAAAGAAAACTGAACATTAAACTTCTGTGATCAAAGCTTGCAGTTTTCTTCAAAAAAAAAATTCAACTTGAAAATACATTTTTCTTGAAAGAATCATTCAACTTTCAAGGATTTCCAATTATTCTTAAGTAATAAGTCTTAATTTTCGATGAATATAATATAACTGAAATTAAATGTTATTCTTTTATGCACTTCAACTCTAAATTTTTCATTCAGTGTTCTAATCTTACAATTTTTAAGACAGTATGCTAAAAAAAAAAGAAGAAGAAGTCGATAAAAGTTTTCCCATAAATTATTATTTAGATTTTTTTTTTTTTGTAATTTTTTTTATTTTTATTTTTAAAAAGATAACACATTGTTTACTAGTGTAAATGTGACAAAAATCTATATTTATGAATAGTGTATTTTATTCAAAACTGTGAACTGGTATAAATTATTAATATTTCCTCAAATTAATAATACCTAATTAAATCTAAAGTTTTACAAAGATTGAAAATTTTTATTGAGAGATACATGCTTATCAAACCCAACGAAGAATTGAAAATTATTAATACCACGACAAAAATAACTTAAATCATTCTAATAACTGAAGTAGGTAATCCTCTTTTAATCACATAAAAGATATTTTGGAAAAGTAAAGGAAAATTTTGAAATTATTTATTGATTCTCTAATACTAGCACTGAAAAGGATTTTAGAGGGTTTCCATCAGATCTGAGGCTAATAATTAATTTAAATTTCACTCAAACATACAGTTTCCTTCGCGGAAGCCGAGATGGAGAGGGCGGCGTAATTTGGGAAGGGGAAAAGGAAAAATTTTATATTCTAATATGTAGGTCTAGTTGCTTCAAATCAATCGTTTCAAGTCAAACTTTCTCACAATAGTATAACGTTGAAATGCCTAGTTTGCTTGGAAGCAATATTAGGACTGATTTCAGAACCTCGTAATTTTGAACCTCAGTCAGATGACGAAGACGACACCTGAGCTGCCATTCTCCTTTCCAATTTTGCACACTACACCAGCGGGAGGATATTCGGTCCATGAAGGCAGATTTAATACGCCCCAAACTTTTAATAAAATTAGAACTTTAGTGAAATCGGGTTTTAAATCTCGAGCTCTCCAGTCCCAAGTCAAGATCTTACCGTTAGGAAAATACCACTTGGAATGTTTAGAGTAGGGCACAAATTAAAAATCATTCTCTTTGTCAAAGACTGCAAAAGTATTACTTCAATCTGGTCGATATCAGGGCTATAGCTAGGGTATATGACGACCCTAGCCAAAGAAAAATTTACGTGTCTCTTATAATTATATTTCATATATGGGTATCATAGTCAAAATAGCAAAGTTAAATATAGTGTTATTTGATATAAAAATGCATTATTTTAAAGTTAAATAAGTATTTAAATTGTGTAAAAGGGTAAAACAATTTTCAGCAGTATTTAATAATTTGCATTTTAAGCATCAATCATTCAATAACATAAAAATGCATTTACATAATTAGTTCAATTTCATTATTATTGCATTTCAATATTTATTAAGAGGCAAGGAAGTTAGACGAATAACTGACAGTTTCGTTTGGTGAGCAAATGTCCCATTTTAAAGCTCACTTTGGCGGTTTCCTGAAGATCACCTAATGCTAAAATCGACTCTCGTTGATAGTCTAATAAATCGAATTAAAACGTCCCGTTTCCTTCACCATAATTTCAAATACTATCATTGTCCGTATAAATTTCTCTAATTTTGTTATCCCTCGTGCGCCTTCTGAAGTTTCCAATTATCCGTGTTTTTCCTTTCAATTGTATCCTTTATACATGTATTCTAACCCCCGGGGGGAGCACCTCGAAATGAGGATGAGATGCTTCCGGTATGGTGGTTGGATCTCGCCACCCTGGAGGGTACACAAAAAGTTGGGGGATTTGGCTCCTCCCATCGATGACGGGATGTACTTCCTTCGGAAAGGATTGTACCGTGACCGGTGATGGCCCTTAGAACTCAACCACAGTTTCCGCCAGTGTTGCTGTTGCGGCTGTCCGGTCATTCAGTTTTCTTTATCCGTGTGCCTTCGGGCGGGTCAGAGAGTCAATGATATGATTTATACATATATTCTATCCAACCGGCGGGCACTCCAGATGGGGAGTGAGAAACTTCCAGTATGATGGCTGGTTCCTGATGGGTATAATGACTGTGTGGAATAAAGTTATTCTCCACTGATGGCAGACATACTTAATTCGTGAGGGGTTGTACCGTGGCCGGTCATATACACTAACTCAAATGTACATGACTCAACCGTAGCTTCCATGACGTCCAGGCCATTCACTTAAATATGTATACTAACGAACTGGAGCAGGTGTAAATCTTATGTAGGTATAAAGGCATTCTATATCGTAAATATATCTCTAACTGTCTTATATTGATTGTTTATACAATCTCGCTGCCTCTTCTTAATTATATTAAATTTCTGAGTTTTTTTTATTTCAATTTTCACCTCGCTTTACTTTTATTCTTGAAAGAATCTAGGGTGCCATCACTGCTATATTAAAATGTCTTATGACAAATATACCAAAAAAAATTCTAGATACAAGATACTTATAAATATACTACATATACTCTCTAATATTAATAGTTGACCTGTTGACAGAACTCAAGTTACAAATCAAAAAAACAATTTCACACTTAGTGGTTCCAGTTATTACATCAAAATCTCATACGTACTTAAGTACTGTTCTTATATGTGACATTTTCATATAATGGTGACGATTTACATTTATTCGACGAAAACATTTATTCGATTTTGTTCTTTAACCCACAGAAAGTAACGAAACAAATTTTTATTATTATTAAATTTTAACTTATTAAATATTAAATCATAAGGTTAAATGAGACATATTATTATTTTTTTAATTCTTCATTTATAAAAGCAAATGACATTGGCTAGGAGGCATTCCGGCCCAACTTACGAGTATTGGCTTCCAAATCGGAGGTCATGGGCTGGAGACCTCATACACCTTTGCTTTGTCATGTTCAGGGTGGTTATAATTAAAGTGACCCTATTCAAACTCTCCTAGAACCCATTCTGCCTATCGGATTTTGATGAAACGGTATATACGTTATATGGACTATGGGGAAAAGATTTCTGCAATGAAAAAAAAGTTCACATTTTGACCACCAGATGGCCTTTTTAAAAACTCCTTATGCAAATTAGTCAAACCTAAAAAGAGACTTGCAGTCAGAGCATTGTTAATCATACCCTTACAGAAGAAAGATTGACCTTTACTAGTAAAATTGTTTTATCCAACAGCACCAATAACTTAGCTGCACTGCGTGAATATCGTTGTTTAAAGGAATTGCGAAAAGGGCCCATGTCGAAGAATGGTTTGAAGAAGATGATTATGAAATTTGAAGAGACTGGAGACTTCGGTGTTCTGCCAGGTAGAGGGCAGAAACCGGCTGCGGATGACATTGTCGAAGTCGCTACTGCTATAGTTGAAAGAGCCTCCACTTCAGCTATTCTTCAGCAATTACTCGATCGATGTCAGGTGAATTGACGATTACGTGGTCTACAGTTCGAAAAATTCTGCAACCCATTTTAAAATGGAACCCGTATACGATCCACGTGATGAAAATTCTAGCAACATCAAGACCTCTAAACAAGCTATAAATTTGCTTGCCGATTTTTGGCAAGAATGGAAATTGATGACGCGTGGCCTTGGCAAATTCTATGGACAGATGAGCTGCACTTTTCTTTAGATAGAGCTGTGAATCATCAAAATTTTCGAATATAGGGTGCTTCACTTCCTAATGTCCTGCACCAACAACCACTGTATTCTGATTACGTGACTGCATGATGTGTGGATTTACTGCTGATTTTATCCACGGGCCGTTTTTTTTTGAAACTCTCTCTCCTCAAGGTCTTAAAAGGCACTCTTTCACGAGTGCACGGTACACTGACCTTCTTCGATAGCCGGTCATTCTTGTTTTTACAGGAAAGGCAATGTTTGCAGATCACTGTCTTCATGCAAGATGGAGCAACACCCCACATTGAACTACAAGTCAAAGAACTGCTTCTTGCTAACTTTGGCGAGAATCGTGTAATACGCTGAGATTTTCCTGAATGCCTGGCTTCCTCGTTCACCCGAATTATATCCCTGTGATTTCTTGTTGTTGGGATTCCAAAAGACCATGTTTACAAAAAAAGAATTAAGACTTGACCTGAGTTGAAAACCATCATTACACGCCATGTTACTGCAATCCCTTGAGAGTTTCTTCGCTCTACCATTGAACACGCTATAATGCGCTTTCACCATGTAACTGATGTCCAAGGAACACACGTTGAGCACATTCTTCAACTAAATAAATGTTAATGATTCTGACAGATTTTTTGTCCTTCTTTAGGGAGCATAATTCCCCCTGGTGGCCAGAATCTATCAAACTATCTTTTTTTATAAAAGAAATCCTTTTCGCGTGGTCCATATGACGCATATACCAAGTTTCATCAAAATCTGAGAAGCAGAATGGGTTCTAGAGGGGTCTGAATAGGGTCACTTTAATTATAACCAGACTGTGTGTAGAACTGCTGAACGTATCTATCATCGAGATTCGAACGCTCTGATATTGATAAGGCTTGGGGAATGGGGTATTTTTCAGGTTGTATAAATTTTCTTATCCAACAATAAGTTAAAATTAGGATCATTGAACTGAAACAACTCTAAAAATAGTACTTAAATATCCTTAAAATCTAGCACATAAATATCTTTAAGATGGTAAATAATTCTAATTCCACTAACTTAAGTTGCACCGAACTATAAATTCAATTACTGGTAACACTATTAGAGAAATCTTAGTAGGTTAAAAAAAATAAGAAGAAACTTACTGGAACTGCTTTTAAAATAAATCTCAATTTTCAAAAAAGTTGATAAAGGAAAGCAAAGACCATGAACTTTTAGAGCTTCATCAGAACTGTAATTATCTTTAAGTCATTTTTCACAAAAGGGTCGCTGCTTTCGGAAGAAAACGAATCAAAATTTTCGAGTATGAATGGAGCAATTTTAAGGAGAATCCTGTAAAATGTGGGATAAAGGAAGGAATCTTGGATACAATGCCACGAATGAAAAAAGGAATAAAAAGAGATCCGTTGCTTTATTAAATGTTATTTATTACTCTAGCTACAAAGAAGCAAATGAAAAAAAAAAGAAAAAAAAAAGAGGGATAGAGAAGAAATTAGAATAAAGAGAAGAAATTATTAGACATAATATAAATAGCTGTTATTAAATACTAGCGATAGTTATATGAATTTATATTACTATATTTATAATAAAGATGAATATGTGTGCGTTTTCTTGCTTCACACGCCAGACCATTTGACCTTGACATTTGAAATGTGACCCAGCTATACTTTGAAAGGTGGGAATGTGAGCCTCGGAGTGCTTTTCTTTTTAACTTTGATTAGAATTTTAATTAATGAAAAAAATAAGCTAGATGTTGGTGCTTTTTCATTATACGAATAATTTTCGAAAACAATCCCGCACAAAAATGATATTTGCATCCTTTTAAAGTCCAATAAATTATCTTTACCATGATGCCAATTTAGTTGCTGAAAAACTCTTAGGTCTATATTTAATTAACTTTTAAACATATTTTAGAGTATATTTCGCTACAATATTTTCATTGTTGCTAATGGAAACGAAATCGTTTTAAGTGTTTCATCAAATATATAATCGCATGATTTTCTTCCACTTTTGAAGCCTGAAGAAGGAACCTGTTTAATATCTATGCAGTTTACAAGGCGAATAAAAAAGTGAAGTTACGATAACCCTAATAAATTTAGAGCTGAACTGTACATATTTGTGCTATGATGTCATGGAATTGGTCTGTATTAGAAAAGTTCATACTTACAATGAACATAATATATGCATATTAAGTCATATCACCGACTCTCCGACTTCCCCCCCCCCCCAAAGGCACACGGATAATAAATACTGAATGACCGGACCGCTGCAACAGCAACATTGGCGGGAATTGTGGTTGAGTCCTAAGGGCCATCACCGGCCACGGTACAACCCTTCCAGAAGGAAGTACATCCCATCATCGATGGTAGGAGCAAGACTCCCACCTATTTATGTTCTCTCCAGTGTGGCGAGATCCAACCGGAAACATCTCATCCTCTTTTCGAGGTGCCCCACCGGGGGGATACATATGTACATTAAAATGACACAGCTTTAATGTTTAAGAATTTGATGGAATTGTGGATATGAAGTTTTATCTAAACAATTTAACAGAAATTAAATATAATCAATATCCCGAAAGAAAGAAAGGTGACTAGTCAGAAAAAAAAAAAAAATCAAACTACGTTGCGATAAAATATTTCGAGGCGTTGAAATTTATCCCATTTTTGTCTGAAAGCAATTTTTCCTATTCGATCATATTTATATTTCTTTTTTTAACTTGCTGCAATAATAAATTATTTCCATGAATTTTAAATGCGAAATTTTTTTTAAACCACTGCTTAAAAACCACGGTTATTTTCATGCTTTATTTTAAAAATAAAAAAATCTGAACCAATTCTAACTCTACTTAAATATAATTAATAAACAATTTACATCACTTTCATTAACTAATGTAAGTATATTTTACATTAACAAAATAGTGAAGCTAGGACTGAAACTAAAATTAATGCATATTAAATAAATTTTAATTAATCAGAATGAAATTAAAATTAAGATTCCAATTAATACAAATTATAATATTTTATACCTAAAAATAATTCAAGCTATTTCAAAATATTAAAATATATTAATTATCAATGCTAATTTTTGCTAGGCCTTAGAATTCTTTGTAATGGTAAAAAATTTTCTTGGAATTGCAAGCAGCCACTTCTCTCTTAAAACCTCATCAATGGAATATCCAAAAACAGTGACTTTATTTTCTTCATCATAATTTCCTCGGCAAGTCGGAATTGAGCATTTCTATGGCACCTTTTTTTTTTTTTTTTTTTTTTTTTTTTTAAGAAAAGGTAAAGTTTATTTACCAACAATTAAATTATTTAATTAAAACAAAAGTTCAAATACAATAATATAAATTACTATGTTTATAGATACTCATTGTGATATTAATTTACATTGTAGCTTTAAAAATAAAACTCACTGTCATGACAGAAAATACTTAAATAAAAGTCGATAGTCTAAAAATCAATTCGATTTTTAAAATAAGGAAATAGAGATTGCAGCTGTTTTTTCTTATTTCATTAAATTCATTCTTATTCAACGCTACATCATCGTGAGAACAAATAATATTGAAAAACTAAATCGCAATTATAATTTGTTGTTAAAACAGAACATGAAGAAAAGACTCTCTACTCATAATATTTTTATTATTAAGATGCAAAAAACATTAACAATGCAGAACATATTGTAGAATTTAAATTTAAGAAATGGGAGAACCTCCGAAGGAATTAAGTATTAATTAGCCTGTTTTCTTTTAAAAGAAGCAAGTATAAAAATAGGCTTCACATTAACAGATTCAATCATACTTTAAGCTTGTAATAAGGATAATAAAAGAAATAAACTTACCTTCAATAAATTTATATCCCACACTTGCTTCTGCGTCTCATCAATTTCAATATAACACTATCGCGAGTCGAGTGATAGAGCCAGCAGGCCCTATCTCCCGGGATTCACATTACAGGTAACACTTTAAGACTGTACATAGCGAAAAATCTTACTGATTGAAGCCAGCATCGCCGTAGTGATGCTTTAGAAGAAAGGTTTGTTTCGAAATTATCTAAGGAAAAACGTAGTACTCAAACTTTATAAAGAGTAAATCTTTATAAAAATAGTGGTAGGTAATCTTAAATATTTTAATGCATCTTTACAAATGCTATTTTTAATTGATTTACCAGAATGCAAACTTCTTTCGACTTCAATAACCACTATTTTGATTAATTGTCATTTACTTCTGAACATACATTCCCACGGGTTAATAATCGTGGATTGCTACTTTATTTTTGGAAATAATTGGATATATTCTTCATGTGAAATAAAAGTGCTGAAATTTATTGCAGATATATTTTGTCATTTTTATGAGATTAGCATTACCCTCTACGCACTTTTAGCTTGTTTCGAAAATTATTTTCATTGCCATCTGTATTTGTCCCAAATGTTATACAAGTGTAGGGTTATTTGCCTCATCTGTCAGTTCAAAAAATATATATTACAATTCTTTTTGATATTAAACTCACAGTAAAATACAAATTTTGAATGCAAAAAGTGGCATTCCGAAACAATGATTATAGTTGTGTGGTGGATTGGTGTGAACGAAAATAGAACCTAGGACCTAGTTCGTAGTCCAGTAACATGACCACAATACAAAAGCAATTGCTCGGTTAGCGTAGCTGTTAACTAGCTTATAAGCTTTCACTACTGACTCCTCCCTCCAGTGAGTCGGAGGTGAAACGAACGATATGGCTGTTGAGTGGTGATGTATTTAGCTGTTGAGTCTAATGTGCCTGTACCCATTTGAGTAGCGCCCAGCGTTATGGTGTGGGTGAGTGGTTGCTGTTGCGCCAAGTGAGTCTGACGGTTTTGTGTTGCTGCGGCCTTTTTGTGTTGCTGCGTCAAGTGAGTCTGACGACTTTGGGTTGCTGTGGGTAGATGGCACCACAACAGCTGTGCGAAGGTTGAAGGTTCATCGTCCGAGGTCACCAATGTGGCGGATTGAATTGAGAGAGGATACAACCTGGGCCACAGTAGCTTGACCGCAATACAAAAGCAATTGCTCGTGTAGCGTAGTTGTTAACTGGCTTATAAGCTTTCACTACAGTTGTATGATGAAAGATGAAATGTTTTTTACGTTGAATAATGCTTTCTAAAACAATTAAATTTATTTTATATTTCTTGTGTCCATTTTATGCTGATCGCTTAAACAGACGATCCGTGGAGAGAGGGAAAGTTAGCATTATTACTCTGGTATCTTTGTTTATAAATCTATTAATTGTACAATTGGAAGGAAATAACAATAAATATTAATATATAAAATTTAAGATTTCCTTTAGAAAATTATTTTAATTTATTAATTAGAATATAATTAATTTTAGAGTTTAAAAAATGCATAATTTAGAATTTAAAATGTGTTGGGTACAGAAAAGCAACGATATTTTAGGGTTGTGCAAGCGATTATAGTACGAGTAATGTAAATCTTCCCCGAAGATAGAGGAGAATGAGAAATGATCCATATTCATGTACCGTCATAATCATGTAAAGGAAGACAGTTTTGATCGTGTTGATATATAAAGCAAAATGAAACATAATGAAATGCATTTATTAATATTAACATAATCAAAATTGAAATTAGAATTAACTCATACTTGAATCAAATTTATTTTTCTAGTGTACATAAAAAATTATTGCATATTGGGCCTCAGGGACTACTAAATGCTGTATGTTTGAAATTTTAGCCATAAAGTGATAGAGATTTGCCACAAAAAACAGCATATGTTTGTGGGACATACTTCAAATGTAAACCCATCTTGCCATCCACAGATAATGGAAATCTACTGAATGAACAAGTAAATAAGTCGTCTCCATTTAGTGTAACCGAATTAGATTTGTTTCACATTTTTAATTGCTTTTAAAAACCAAAGAAAGAGTGTATTTAATAAAATTTATGTACGTATGTGTGAGTGGATGTTTCTCACCAAAGGCAATCATCTTGATATTTTGTCAGATTTAATTTCAAATGCTTTCTAAACGCTACATGGCTAGACGTAGTAAATGCTCAAAAATATTTACTAGGTAATTCGAGTAATTCTGTGGTAGCTAATTCTCAACTGAAAAAGCTTTATAAACTGGTTGATTTCCTTGACAAAAATTTAGCCTCATGTTTTATTTCTGACAGAATAAAATGGAATTTCATCCTTTCCAAGGTCCCTACTTTGGTAGATTGCGGGAGGGGGGGGGATTAAGTCTGTAAAGCATCATTTAAAAAGAACGATAGGAGATATACGCTACACATATGAAGAGTTTGAAATAATAATAATACAAATTGAAGGGATACTTAACTCGAGACCCTTAACTCTAATGTCACCAGATTTTAATGATTACGAGGTCTTGATTTCTGAGCTTTTTTTTTAATTTAATTTAATTTTTTTTTTATTATTGGGTGATCAATTAACGCGATAGCAGCAACATTGATACTGGATGTAAACGAAAATTAAATCGACGAATATTAGATGTAAACGATACTAGATGGATACGATGGAATCGATACAAGATGTAAACGAAAATTAAATCGACGAATACTAGATGTAAACAATACTAAATATGTAGATATGATGGAATCGATACTAGATGTATGTAGCTGGGTGTGTGTATATAATCCAAGGAAAGATGCTTTCTTGTCTTTTTCTTATTTATTTTCGCACACACACATGGACGATGATCACACATATATAAAGAAACACATAATATATACATTTAAAGATAGAAATTGCCGCTAACAAAAGAGCAAGCGGTGCCTGCTTGCACCAGTTTCACACCAACTCTCAGGTTGAAATGTTTACAATAAAAACGCTTAAGTGCGCTTCCCTCACATTCCAAACATACATATGGTTTAGATCATACTGCTCCATCTATGTTCAGTATTAAACTTTACTATATGAATAAGTATACAAAGAATAAAAAATACAAATAAAATAATTAAATGAAAAACAAAAATTACAAATAATGAAATCACATAAACAATGTAAACGAAATCGTTTAAATCGTTGGCAAAAAACAACAAACGTAAACCAAATTATGTGGGAAAAATGTAGTAACTATTATTTACCAACCATCCAGCAAAGAGCTAATTGGATGGTTTAGAAAAATAACATTTCTGTAGGCGCGATGGTATTAGTCATTTTCTATCAGTTCGCAAATTGCTTTTAAGTCGAGTTGTTGAAGCATGTTTACGTAGGTTCTGATAACAAGGTGGGAACAGTAAGGATTAAAACTGAAACGGGAGAATTTAAAAGAGCGATTACGAAAACCGTTGTATTCCCAATTGAATGAGACATTTATAAATTGTGTGAAATATATTGCTGTGTATTTCTTTAAAATAATTTCTTTATGTAGTATGACAATTTTGTTGTTTACTGATATTATATTTTAAACATCTTAATTTGTATTTGTTAAGATGGAATTGTCCTTGGAACTTTATTGAAATTATTTTAATTAATCCTGGGGAGTGTGTTGAATCCCTTGATTAATGATGTTAAGTGGCGCTGCGATCGCCAAATTGTGCATGTATTATAGTTGCGATTCGAATCCTTGTAATCGTGGTTGAAAGTTGCGGAGCGCCAAAATGTCGCAGATGAAATAAAGCTATGAATTTAAAATAGTGGTTTTTTTTAATGCATTATGATAGAGTCTGTGTTTGGAAAGCACCTCTTCTGCTGCATAACATCATATTTTTTTTATTTTATTTTTTATCAAATTTAAGAAAAGTTGATTAGTTAACTTAACAAATGAAAACTACATAATTTTAAAATATCATTTTTAAAATCAAAATATCTGTTTTTTTTTAATAAACGGGTAAAAATAAGGACATTTTCAAAATGTTAAAAAATTAATTGAAGTGTACCAAAGATATATTTTAAAAATTTAAGATATATAGAGTACTTTCCAAATTGTTAAATTGCATGCAATATTAATTTACAAAGCATTATTATTGCATAGATTTTAATGTCCCGAAAAATTTATATATGATAAATTAAAACATATTCATGCAAAACTGATTCTATAATCATATTTATTCCAGATTATTCGAATCTTTCAAGCTGTCTAAAACCTGGAAATGTCACACAAATTTAAAATAGTATTTTGCAGAAAAAATGGTGAAGGGATTTGTTAAATAATACTTTTATTCAGAATTTAAGAAATGCATCTTGTAAAAATGAAATAAAAATATCAATCCAAAACACTTAACGAAATTAATGCAAATTATTTAGTGAAATTGTAAATCTGAAATTTCGTCTGGTAATTAATTTTAAGCGTAAACAAAAAACTTTAATAATTCCTCAAAAAAAAAAAAAGGGAATTTTAAATTACTACTAGAATACATAGTAGTTTCCTGTTTCTATAAATGCTAGATTCGCTCTTGAAGCCCCACGTCTTAACCATTGCATATCGGACATGCTTCTTGAAACTACTTTTCTATAGAATGTTTTTTATCCGTAGGTGAGTTGATAAAGATAATCTCTTTTCGCAAGATTATTACTTTGGATTTTTCTGATTGATCTTGTTAAAATTTCTGTTTTATATTATCATAAATAATTAGCTTACGAATGCCAACTTGACCTCGACGGCAAACTGTTAAAAAAAATTGGGCATATGGAGAGGAGATTTTTTTTTAATTGTTGGAAAGAAACATACAGTTTAGACTTTTTTATGATAATGGCTCGATCAAAATAAAATCATTTCTTAATATTTGGGAGTTTGATAGTCTCAGACTTCCAAATAGATAGATTGTGATGCTAAAATAATTTATCCTCTCCTTTCAATTCAATACCAGAAAAACTTCTGTTTATTCGTTTGATGTATATAGTTTTGAATAATAATAAATAAAAAAAAATCTACCTGAACTCAAACAACTACTGCAGAAAAAATTTCTTATTACATATTTCGCAAACTGACGAAAGGAATGCTTAGTGTTTAGCATGTATGACTGAAATTTTTAACAGCCTATCAGATAGTATCATAGTAGAAAATTGTTAGATTAGAGGATTTTTTATTAATAAAATTACATTTTAACAAGACCCCACGTTAGTTTTTGCTCAATATATAACAGTAAATATAATGTATAGCATAGATTCGAAATCGTAATTTATCACTGAGCAACACCCTATTAAAATTATTAAAATTCGAACGGAATGTTTTAAACTCACAAACCACCGCTACACGTAAATATGATGGTGTTACACCGCGAATGAGTAAATTAAGCCACGAACCTTCTTCATTTTATGAGCTGTTTTCCAAAACAGCTTTGATGACATATTGATAAAAGACACACCTGTAATTCTATCCTGGCTTTGATCACAAATTAGATATTGAACGTTTTTAATCATTCCTAGTGGTTAGTCATTTCTAGTCAAACTGGAAAGGAATAATTAGATTTGTTGATGTATATGAAATGTTTTAAAATTCAGTAATTCTATCGAAACCTAGGATTATATGGAGGGGGAAGGGAAGCCATCCGACATCATTTCTTACAAATTTTTTGGAGTCTTGCCATTTAATAGACATTTTGAACGGGTTTGATTCAAATGTAAAATCACTTTAAACAGCAGTTCTTTCGACTATTATTATGTTTGTTTGTTTTTAAATATGGTACTTTTTTTTGCTGTAATACAAATTGTTCTTTATTCTTCTTTTTTGTAATGAAGAATTACAAAGAAAAATTTCTTATTTCAAATAATGCGAGTTCATTTGTATGCAGTGCTTGATTATCAAATTAAATTACTTTTAACCTTGAAGATTGATTTGAAGTTCAAATCCGGTAATTCATTCGCAAGTTTCTTGTGAGAAAATAATTTTGCAAAAGATGAGCATCTGATAATTAAGCTTCTAAATCAAAAGCTTTGTGTGTGTGAGAGAGAGAGAGTCGGATTGCGAAATAGTAGATAGAAAACATGCTTTTATAAGTAATAGTTTTTGTAGGTCAGATTAGTTAATTAGAAAGAAAGTTTGAGAATTGCTTGAATTGGAATGGAGTCTCCAAGGCAGAACGTTAAGCGCTCCATTGCATATAATTGAAAAGTTCGAGCATATTTGAGCTTAAAATTTGTTTTAATATCTGTGATTTACTCATAAATTTCAGACTGCAATATCCTTTCTTGATATTAATGTAAGTAGTTAATAAGATTTATTTCACTTTACTTGCAACATTTTCTGAGACGGAACTTTTTGATTTCAGTAACATCATTGCATTAAGCCTAAGGTTATATTTGTGGAGATTACTTTTACTTGATTCAAATAACTCGAGTTTTTATTATCATTATAAAAATTGATTATCTAGCTTCAATTTCTTTGGCTTTTCATGAAAAACTTTTTTGTTCTTGTTTATTTTGTGTAATAAATTATTTCGAGTAATTATCAAAAATTCTACTTCAGTTCTTATAAATATTGCTTAAAATTACGAACATATTAAGATTCAGAAAATATTACTTAAAAAAGTAATTAATCTTCGTAAGTACTAGTAATGACCGGTATATTTCAAAAATCAATAAAAACTAAACGGGCAGCGATAAAAATACACCGTCTGTTGCAATATGCTTGGGAGAACAGTAAATTTTCAGGCAGACAAACTTGCGAAATTAGTTACAATTTTCAACAACAGATGGCGCTGCATTCTGGAAAAAAATCTAAACTACGATATTTTTCAAATATCCGCCATGAGCAGCTATAACATGGCGTAGTCTCAGAATGAAATGAGCCGAAACCCGTGTAAACGTCTCAGGCGGGATGGCTTCACATGCAGAACAGACGTATTGCTTCAGTTGTTCAATTGTTTCTGGATTGTGGCGGTTCACCTGATCTTTCAAGTGTCCCCACAGAAAGAAGTCGCAGGGGTTCATGTCTAGCGATTTCAAAATTTTTCAAACAGATCCTTTATTGTATTGCGTTTCGGCTCTTTGGTTACATTAAACTTTCGTTGAAAACTTCGTCTTGTTGCAACAACACTGTGTTCTACGCGGTGGAATTCCAACACCAGAAAAATCCTTTGTTCTAAGGAATAAACCATTTTTTCACAACAAACGTGCAATCTGTGAATGGTACACGCTTAAAGCAGAAAGACGACTTACAGAATGGCGAACTCGGACTGCGTTTTCTTCTATATCTTTCAAATCGCCTGCAGCGCCATCTGTTGTTGTAAATTGTAACTAATTTCGAAAATTTCTCTGCCTGGAAATTTACTGTTGTCCCAAGCATATTGCAACAAACGGTATATTTCTATCGCTGCCCGTTTAGTTTTTATTGATTTTTGAAATATAGCGGTCATTTTTGAAATACCCGGTATATATATGTAGGTTGGTTAAAATTAAACTTCCCCTATAAACAGCATCCTACAACGCAAACACGTGAACGGATTGCAGGGAAATTTATTATATAGACTATACACGAGATGCGCTCACAAAATTTTTAGAAAAAAAAATTAGTTCCAAAATGTCCACCAGAGGGCATTTTATCTGGAAAAACAATAAATTTAACCGAGTAAACGCCCAAAACGGTATACAGAAACAATATTAACAATTCAGAACAAGAATTAAAAGTAATAAAATGAAAAATCAGGAAAAGGGGTCCATTCGAGGGAAAAAAAATGGCGAGATTTGCATGCTTGCTACGATGCGGAGTCGTTTTCATGTTTTATGTCGATGTTTCCGGCTGTAATGATGACGGTATCTTGTTGCGACGTTGTTGTGACATTGAATGACTTAAAGAACTCCATAACGCTTCATGTGCAAAGCATCACAACTGATCAGTTACGATCTGCTCCTGGACACATTGTCCATCGACTTGAAGTTTTGCAGATGAATGAGGGTGGTTACATGAAGCATCTTTTCCCACATCATCCTGGACACGCTTAACAACTACTCCTCTTGTGCAATTTCGTCCTAATCTGTTCTTGTTTCTGCAAATTAAGCTGTTTTTCTGAAACAGCGTTCTGTTATTTTAACCTAACGTTTAGTTAATATGGTTCGATGACAAGATGGTCAGAAACTGTTCAATAAATGTAGCTAGTCAATATATATTGTTTCTGCATTCGATTTTGATCGTTTATTGTGTTAAACTTATTGTTTTTCTATGAAAGGCGTACTCTGGTGGACATTTTGGAACTAAAACATTTTTTTCGGAATTCCTTGAGGGCATCTCGTGTATAGTCTATATACAAATTTTCGTTGCGTTCGTTTCGTCCGTTCACCCGTTTTCGTGGTATGGTGTTTATTGGGGAAGTTTATTTATAACCACCCTGTAGGTATGTGTGTGTGTATATATATTTAAACATATATGTATATAAAGAACAGAAAAGCACATAGCTTCTAGTAATTTTTAAATTCATTACTTTTGTATAATGTTACCATTAAATAGTAGCTAAGATGAAAATGAATCTACCTTCGCCTTCCAACTTGCCAAGAGGAATTTTTGTTCATAAGATAAATAAATTTTGCATTAGTTGCTTTCTTTTACTGAAAATTAAAAATTATCTTTTTATTCACTCTATATCAGTCTCACTATTTTTTTTGGTGAGGAAAAAATAATCCCTTTCACGCTTTCTATACTTGCACACGAGACCAAGAAATCTAAAGGGTGGCGCTGTCAAAGGCTATGATCCGTATTTTAAATCTAATTTTAAATTAAATTAATTAAATATTGCTTAAACAGATGAAATATGCTTTAAAATATCAATTTTCACAAATTAATGTCAGCCAAATTCGTAGTTTGTAAATATAATTTTTGCATACGAGTAATTTTCCAATTTCGGATTAAAGAAAAATTTTATTTCGTACGTCACTTTTCTTCTTTTAGAGAATTCTTATCCTATTAAATTATTCGGCTCTAATTATTTTCACCATTTACTTTAAACTGATTATTGGAGCAATTTAATTCTAAATTATTCGAATTTATCAAATTACATTATTGGTCCTATGATGTATGTGACATTTTGCGGACGTGTTGTACCGACTGAGGATGCTTGAAACGAATTCATAAAATATTGGCATGAATATACAGAGAAAATATTTTCATATTAACCCTTCCTAGGTCCGTGGGAAGTATGCTTCCCACCAAATTTCTCAATCTTTGTATGAAATTATGTAGATTGACATAAGTTCTAACAAATTTTTTTAGTAAGTCAGAAACTTAGATGCTTCAGTTCTTTATCTCAGACAAAATGATGTGTCTTGATTTATTACTTAATTATTAATTAACCAAATTAATTAATTAATCAAATTAAATTTATCTAATAAGCGAAATGAATCCCTTTTCTTATTCTAATTTCAAGCCTAAAAATATTTTAACATAATATGACAAGAAAAAATGGCCTTTTAAAGGGTTAAAAGAAGTCTGCGTCAGAAACTTTTCAGTTTATTGATTCTTGTAACAATCACAGTAATTTACCTAAAGAATCCAAAAATTAATTCAGTGTTATAGATCCATGAATTCGCATTATCAAGAATATCTCTTTCACTCTTTCTCTCGCATATATATATATATATATATATATATCTGAAATTTTTTCTGCTAATTAATTTTAAGCGTAGACAAGAAGCTTTAATAATCCACAAAAATATGATTTTCAAAATAATATGACAGTAGCGTAGTTTCCTTTTCTATAAATAGTATATTCCCTATTTGTCTTCGTAATATTGTCCGATGCATATCATTCCTACTTCTTCAATCTATTTTTCTATAGAAAATTTTGTGTTCGTCGGTTGGTTTATAAAGAACATCTCTTTCCCCAAAATTATTCCTTTGGATTTCTCTGATGATCTTGTTAACATTTATATGTTATATTATAAAAAATAATTAGCTTACGAATGCCAAATTGACCTAGACGACAAACTCTTACAAAAAATTGGACATATGGAAAGGCGAAATTTTTATTTTAATATTTGGAAAGAAATATTGGTTTTTTAAACACAGTTAACACATTAACTGTATGAGCTCGGCTAGTGTGAGAATTCCAGTTAATCAAAGTACTACGCCGTTTTTCAAGGGCGAAAACAGAATAAAATCGTCTTTTCCTTTAGAGAGATAACAGGAGGGGGATACCCACTGAGCTATAATTCAAATGCGTCGTCAGTTTTTATCCACATGGGGTTGTTATTTGCGGTTTGAAGGAAAGGTTTGCTTAATTTGTGATTCTGAATTGGCATTGACACGTGTTTCAACGATTTTAGGTACATTTTTTTTTCTTTGCATTTCATCTTTGCTATAGAATTAAGAGTAAATTTTAAAAATAAAATAATGATAAATTAACTAGACATAAAACATTATTATCTTCGAATCTCTTTCAGATATTTTTTTAAATGTATTTTCTTACATATGAAGTATGAAAACATACGATGATAAAAATAAAGTTGGGATTTTAAGTTTGTATTTTAGAATTAGTGTTTTTTTTAATTATTTTTTAAATCTTTAAAAAGCATCTGAAAATTATCATGAAGTCTTCAAAGAACAAGAAACTATTTTAGCAACAAAAATCTTGAAAATTCAAGCTTTTTTTATTTTATAATTATTAATAGAATAATTTAAATTTATTTATTGAAGTAAAAGTAGGCATGCTTTTATTTGCTTTTTAACTTAACCAAAATATTTTTACAAACTTTGTAGATATAGTGTACTATTAAATAAGGTGTTGGTGGCTCGAAAATCTGAAAAGAATTTAATGAAAGAGTTTTTAAAAAATGTATCTTTAAAATTTATTATTTTGCCAATATAAAATTTAAAACTTCTCAAATTACCAAATATCAGAAGTAATATAGAATGCATTTTCAGTAAAGATGATCGCGAAGAATATTTAACACAATTCAAACTTCTTTTGCTTCTTCAAAAAAATCTATTTTCATAGATAAAGTACATAATTGGGCGGTGGAAGGGGGGGTGCCCTGGCGATATTTCATAGAAAAAAGTTATCCTTACCAGTTCTTCAAATGATCATTTTATTTATTCTCATTAAAAATGCTAGTACATGTAGAATTTTTACAGCAATTCAAATTAAACTCTGAATTAAAATAAATATTTAATTTCAAATTAATACGACGGCGCCACCTCGCTTTTAATTGAAGTTCCACTGCTATATTTAACAAAATATATCGTTTCAAGGGAAACGATTTAATAGATATAAAAACACTCTCCTTCTCCAAAGATGAATTTCATCACATTGGGCTTTTCTTATATAAATTTTTTTCAAAACTTTTTAGTGGTAATTTCATTACACAATCGTTTCGTACATCCACTCAAAATTTCATTCTTTCACAGATTTAAAACAGTCAGATATACCTTCGTGAAATTCGATATTTTCTTTTTAATTTTGAAGCAATTTTATTTATACATTCAAAGATAATTAAACTTGAATATTGTTGGCATGTTCAAGCATTACATTATTAATTACATTATTTGTCCTATGATGTACGGGAAAATTTGCAGACATGATGTACCGACTGAGGATGCTTAAAACAAATTCTTAAAATATTATCATGAATGTACAGAAATAATATTTTTGTGTTAAAAGATCTGAGGCAGAAACATTTCAGTCTATTGATTCATGCAGCTATCAGAGTAATTTACCTAAAGAATCTTTCCAAAAATCAATGCAGTGTTATAGATACATGAATTCGCATATTATGAAGGATATATATATATATATATATATATATATATATATATATATATATATATATATATATATATATATATATATATATATATATATATATATATATATATATATATATATATATATATATATATATATATATATATATATATATATATATATATATATATATATATATATATATATATATATATATATATATATATATATATATATATGAAATTTTGTCTGTTAATTCATTTTAAGCGTAAACAAGAAACTTTAATAATTCCTCACAAAAAAAAAAAGGAAAATTAAATTACCACTAGAAATACTTACGCAGTTTCCTGTTTCTATAAATACTAGATTCGCTCTCTACTTTATCGCATACCAACCGTTGCATATCAAACATTTTTCTAGAATACTTTTTTTTATGGGATGACCTTCGTCTTCCAACTTGCCAAGAGGAATTTTCGTTACTAAAATAAATAAATTTGCATTAGTGGTTTTCTTTTTCTGAAAATTAAGAACTATGTTTTTATTCACTCTATATCAATATCACTATTTTATTTTGTGATGAAAAAATTATCCCTTTCATGCTTTCTATACTTGCGAACGAGACAAATCTAAAGGGTGGCGCTGCCAAAGGCTATGATCAGTATTTTAAATATAATTTTAAATTAAATTAATTAAATATTGCTTAAACAGATGAAATATGTTTTATAACATCAATTTTCAGAAATTAATGTCAGCCAGATTCGTAGTTTGTTAAATGTATTTTTTGCATATGAGTAATTTTCCAATTTCTCATTAAAGAAAATTTTTTTATCTTACGTCACCTTTGTTCGTTTAGAGAATTCTTGTCCTATTAAATTATTAGGCGCATAATTATTTTCACCATTTACTTGAAATTGATTATTGGAGAAATTTAATACTAAATTATTGGAATTCATCAAATTACATTATTGGTCCTATGATGTAAGAGATATTTTGCATCTTGTTAAAATTTCTATGTTATATTATCAAAAATTATTAGCTTAAGAATGCCAAATTAACCTAGACAGCAAACTCAAATTTAAAAAAAAAATGGACGTATGGAAAGGCGAACATTTTTTTTTAATAGTTGGAAAGAAACATACAGTTTATTTTTTTTATGAAATTGACGCGATCAAAATAAAATCATTTCTTAATATTTGGGGGTCTGATACTTTCAGACTTCCAAATAGATAGATTGTGATTCTAAAATAATATTTTCTTTCATTTCAATGCCGGAAAAACTTCTGTTTATTAGTTTGAGGTATATAGTTTTGAATAATAATAAATAAATAAATCTTGCTTAACTCAAATGACTATAACAGAAAAACTTTCTTGTTACATATTTCGGAAACTGACGAAATGAATGCATAAAGTTTAGCACATATGAATGAAATTTTTAAGTCAGCAGAAAGTATCTTAACGTGCAACTATTAGATTAGAGGAATTTTCATTTATAAAAATGAATTTTAACAAGAACCCATATTTATTTTTGCACAATATGTAACGGTAAATATTACAATTTTAGCATAGATTCCAAATCATAAATTATCACTGAATAACAACCTTTTAATTTTATTGAAATCCGACCGGAATGTAATTCATTTGGGCTTATCCCCGGACAGTAAAGAGCGTGGCACTCATTCTTTTGCCTTGACCATTTCCGTCAACACCTAGATTGAATCTTTAGTCTAAAACACACAGACCACCGTAGCACACAATAAATATGACGGTGCCACCTCGCTTCTAATTGAAGCTCCTCGGCTACATTTTAAAAAATTATCGTTTCAAGGGAAACGATTTATTAGATAAAAAGACGCTCTCCTTCTCCAAGGATGAATGTGAAAGCATTGGGTTTTTCTTATATAAATTTTTTTCAAAAATTTTTAGTGGTAATTTCATTACACCATCATTTCATACATCGACTCAAAATTTTATTTCTTCTCATATGTAAAACAGTCAGATCTACCTTCGTGAAATTCGATATTTTCAATTTAATTTTGAAACAGTTTTGTCAATACATTCAAAAATAATTAAGCTTGAATATTGTTGGCATGTTATTTCATTTCAAATGGTGTCTTTTAATGAAATATTGCAGAAGTGATTCAAAATTATTAATTTGGCGGGGTTTATTTAGCCACTGGTGATTGTGGTACGTATTTAAATATAATATAATTATTCTTTTTAAATTTCGGTTAGTATGGCGGTGCTAAAGATAGCAGTCGGCCACAGCAAATCCCGTCGATACTGCTACGTTCAGTGGTGGCGGGGTGGTCGGCTGAACGCAAGAAGAAGTATGGCGGCGCTGCTAACCCTCTTGGAATGAGAATCTTCTATCAGCAGTCTATGACAGAAAAGGGAATGTAATTGTTTGGAGAATGGAAGTGAATGCTAATGGGATACAATTTTACTTTGCACAGTATATATACACATATTTAGAACACAGATTCGAAATTACATATTATCACTGTGCAACAATCCATTAATATTATTGAAACCCGCCCAGAATCTAAATCTCACTGAAATGAGTTGGTTTGACGGGATCCTATTCCCGGTAATGATTAGGGATGACGAATATTTTACGAGCGGTTATTACGTAACCAATATCAAAAATACTTTTCTAAGAGGTGTGTGATTCAAATCCTTGATACGATCTTACTGGTGATATTCCGATTACAGGTCTTGGATCACGATAGAAAGTAACAATCGATACGATCTGTCCAATGGAAGCTCTCGAACAAGAGTTCAATCATGCATAGGGAAAGTCCCTTGCCCACTAAAGTGAACGGACCGGTGTTTCTTGGAATTATCGAATAATTGAATTGCATATCACTGAAACTTATCGGAGCTGTGACTTCACTGGAAAGTGTGAGGCTTCACTGCAAAGTGCGAAGTCACCGCTCCACTTCATGGGAATGACCTTTACTTTCCGATATTCGCATTTGGCGATGCCCTATTCCATAAAGATGATTTTTAATTGCTTGTGACATGACTATTATTGCATATATTCTGTTTATTGCTGGCTCCATCTATTGGTAGAATAGAGGACATAAAGTAAACATTTTAAAGATTTGACATATATATTTAATTCAAATTTTTCAGAAAATAGTTTACTCTAATAAAGAAATTAAATAAATAGTCTTGAAAAAAATCAAATTTAAGAAGTAAGCTGAAATAGATAAATTAATTCAATCACACGTTACTTAAATTAACTATTAATTACAATTAATTTTATATTTAATACTAATTAATAATTTTTAATTAATAATATGATTGAAATAACAGATATTTGGAACAAATATTTAAAAATAACAAAAGCAAAATTATTTGTTATTCAAAAAATCGTGGATTATGCATCTCTAGTAATGATGGACTATAAAAAGCTTGGCACTCAGTGGCGTCTCAATCGCAACATTTATCCCTATGGGATGGGCAAATCTATCGCAAACTGTACTTTTCACATGTAAGAGCGTTTGACCAAAAATGGCGCCAGGAATAAGTGCTGTCTTTTAAATATTGAGTTGTTTTTCCTGGTGTGTTGGGAACGGAATAGTATTATCTTAAAACATATTTTTCAGTAACCTTTATAATTTTTTATTGGATATTTAATACACATTCCATAATACACATCCAAATTTATAGAACGATTAATCAATATAAATTCCGTTTCATATTTTATAAGCTTTCCTTTGTACATTATTTCGTTATAACGAATGCTGGAGAAAAATGATATAGTGTTTGTTAATCTTTCTGTACAAATGAAAAATTTCAAACTATTTATTTTCTTCTAATGGCTTTTACTTGTTTTCTCCTGTTTTTTTTTTTTTTTTTTTTTTTTTTTTTTTTAATTACTTCTGTTGCTGTTTACAGGGTTCTGAATTTCCTGATATTAATGAATCTTGAAATTATTTAAAAGTACTTATTCATTTACGGAAAAATTTCTGAATAATATGGAAACATATTTTACATTAACACCAAATGTGTACTGTTTCTGCTGGGAAAAAAAAGTGCTTCTTACAATTTTATATGTTTGTATGAAAACTATATCTTTATTGTTTGAGAAAAAAAAAATTCCGCAAATATTATATTTCTCTTCACACTCCCAGAACTACTTACGCCTATTTTTTTTTAATAATGTCTTGTAATTTTGCATGATGTATTTAAAAGAAATCTTTGAGCGAGACTTAATTGGTATTAGCCATTGAAGCGGGTTACAAAATCAAAAACGATCTGGTAGCATCCGTTATTTTTGATTAATCTTAAATATGATTGTAGTTTGTATAGAAAATATTTTGAATGTGCTTTCGATTATTTTTAAGCATGACAGAAATATGAATGTGTATGATTGATTAAAAATGTTATTATTGTATGTTCGTATTTATATTTTGCTAGTGCATAAAATCCAGCATCAAAAGCCTTAATAATTTAATATTAGCAATTTGAAATATTTTCATTTATTTATAAATGCATACATATTAATGCTTAATATGGCTGCAAGAATTGCAAGCTGTACATGATACAAATATTTTGCTTCCTGTACAACTCATAACATATTTCTGTTTGTATATCTATCTGTTCATGTCAATTAAGCAAATACAGGATTAGTTGTTAGTTCTACCTAATATTTATCTTTATTAATAAAATAACTTATAAAATCCTCCATATCATTTTTTTTCAGATTATTAAGCATGTAAGTTACATTTAGAAAGTCTTACTTTATTTACTTGAAATATTTTGCCCATATACTTTTATGAAGTTTACATATCTTGATAATAAATCTAATACACAACTATTTCTATAATTTAAAAAAAGCATTTCATTGGCAGTTGAGATAAAAGATGTAGAAAATACTACCCTCAGTTGTATAAATAAATTCCACATCAAATTGGGAATTGAATGTATGTCTTGCATTCAGCTAAGTAAAAGTCTTGCTCTTGATTTCTTAATTATATTTGCTTATGAAATATTATTATGCAAGTTATTCCAGGGTTTTTTATTATTGCTGAACCCTCATACAATAGCATTTTCTTACAGGATTTTTTCTTTTAAAATTTTTGTGCGAAAATGCTTTTTTTTTTATCTGAAAGTAAAAATGTTTATTAAAAAGTTCTTTACATTGAATGGTAATGCATGTTTAAAATTATGGATTTTTTTTTTATTCTGTAATAGCTGTGATTTCATAATATGCTTAAAAGCACTACAAATGTTTTTATATAATCAGACAGAAAATATTTATATGATAAAATACCTTGTATATTTCATTATATCTGAGAATTTTTTAAAGATAAATCTTACTTCATTTTCTTAAAGATTTATATTTAATGATTGTTAAAAGATTTTCATCGTATCATGTAAAGAAAACTTATCTGTGTGAACCTATAATGAGTCATGTTCCACTATTAAAATTTGACTTCATATATTCTTTGTGTGCTATTGATTTAATTCAAATACCAGATATTTTTGTATAACGAAATTATTGAAAAGACCAGTCAAATATCCTAATATGGAATCTGGGTGAAGTGAAAAATGGCATATAGTCATCTGTTTGTCATTCTTCTTGTGTATGTTGAATATCAGAATAGCTTTAGATTATTTTTTTATTGTACTGAATTGATTGTATTTTAAATTTTTTTTAACCGTCTTGCGTCATGAATTTTTTAGAGGTTCACTATCTTGCATTTATTTTAGAAAGAAAAAAAAATCTATAATTAAGATATAGGGAAAATCTAAAACTTAATACCAAGTTCAATGAAATAATGAAACTTCTATTGTGAATAAATTAGTCAAAAGGAAACATTTTTTAATTGTTCATCATTTATTGCTATATCCAAATTGCAACAATAGTTGGGACAATATCAGCTGTGCAGCACCTTTATAGTTTTGATCCAATGGCTGTTATTAAAAAAAATGTCTAAAATTAAATTGTAGATGCAAGGTGAATATTTAAATTGCAGTTACATTGTAATTAGTATTATTGTTCGAAATCTCTAATATTGCGTGATTTTTAATAATTTAAAGTTCAATAGAAAAATAATCTGTCAAGAATTAATTGTCCTTCATAAAATGCGTCTGTACTAAAAAAAATGTCTCTAGTTCTTTGCTTATAAATTGTATCATTGCACTACTCTTTCTATGATAAGAGTAAATGTTAATTTTCTTGGAGTATGGTTATTTTTTGTAATTTTTCTCTCTTTTTTTTTATTCATCATGATAATAAACTAAGCAGTACTTTTCATAAATATAAAGAAAAATTCGTTGCCAACAAATGAAATATGGCTTATTTAATATGATCATGTTAGTTTTAATGTAAATGTTTGTTATTTCTGTTCTCAGCTGTTGAATTTAATAATGCAAAATAACATTGTTAACAAATAAAACATTTCTCAAAACCTGTTACCCAGTGTACTGTCTTTGTTTATACACTATCATGAAACTTTATTTCACATTTCAATGAGATCTTAAATTTTGTATATTATGTCATATCACAAGAATAATTCTCTTTTAAGCGAATATAGATATATAAAGATTAGTTTGTTCTATTACTATTATGCTCTGTTGTATTTCTGTGGCTATCACATTAAAAATAAATTACCAAAGGAATCTTTAAAAAAAAATCTTTTGATTTAAATTTATTTAGTTAAAAAAATCAAACTATACTTAAATCTTTGAGACTAAACTAGAAAACTAGATTAAGAATCATTTCATTCATAAAGCAATTCTGGATTCTTTTTTTTCTTCTGAATTTTCCTTGATTATTTTTCTTTTTATTTAATTTATATATTAACACTTATGTTGGTAACATTTTATTCAGCGGAAGTAGGAAACTGAAAATGTAATAAATTTTTTCTAGGTATGTCTTGTGTATTTACTGAAGAGAAAGAAGAGTTTCATCTTATCCTTTGACATATTATACTGTTTAGTGTTGATAAATAGCAATAATTAATTTAGTTCTTTTTAAAACTTAACCTCATAATTTTATTTATTCAATTGCTAGTTACCTTTATGTTCTGTTACAGCAATTAACTTACAAATAAAGAAATCTGTCCTAATCTAAGCCTTTTAAGAAACATGTTTCATTACATAAATATTCTTCAATTTGACTTGATATTATTGTAGCATGTCCATTTTTTTTTTTACCAAAGCCATTTAATTTCAGAAGGATTGAAAGAAAAAAAATTGTGATCATTTTAAAATTGCAATTATATATATATATATATATATATATATATATATATATATATATATATATATATATATATATATATATATATATATTCCTCTCTGCAGTAATTCTTTTTTTTTTTTCTATTTAAGGAAGCCTAAATATTTTTGCTGTTAGGTATAAAATAATTAGACTATAATTACTTAGATGAAATTTTCTGTCACAATAATGCACCCTAAATTTTATAGAATTTGCTGAAATATCTTTTGAATACATTTTCTTCATTTGCTACACTTTTAATACCTGTTATCAAATGTAAGTTTCCTATATATTTCAGTTGTACATATTTTGAAAAATATGTTGTTCCATATGCATGACAAGTATTAGTCAGCTTTATTTACCACATTTTTCTTAAATTACATATAGAATTTATGAAACCATTATTGAGATAAATCTAATATTTCTTGCATTTGTTTTCTCATTTCATGCTTAGGAATTGCATCATGTGGTAAGATTTTCATCTTTCAGATGATACTTTAACATTTTTATATTTTTCATTATGATTCAATATGGTGTTCTTAGATAATTAAAAATTCAGCTTTTCCTTAATCATACAAGATAATAATTAGGTACTTCAATGTATTAATTTTGATTTTATCTATTCTTCTCAAATTCTTTCATAGGATAAGAAATAGGATTTTTGTATGTATTCAGATATAAATTCAGGAAGCTGAAAATAGAGAAATGCTTGGTTGCATTTAAGGTGCTTGATTCAGTTCGTTGTGTGTATAGGTTTAGTCAATGCAGAAAAACGTACGTCATTTTTCTTACGCAATATCGAAAAACTGTCATATTTATCACTATTTTAATCATTTGTAAACTAGTGGAACTTTTAATGCATGTGTCATTAAGAAGTTCTTTAAAAAAACCATGTTTCAGAAACACTGTTGTTTGTGAAAGATTTGCATTTTATAGTTGTATGTATTATCCTTTAGTGATGGGATATGGTTAACTTATTGCACCCTTTTATCATTCAGTCACAAATCTCTAATGAATATCAATTTTATTCTCAAGTAGTTTAATTCCATTTTCATTGTTCACTTAAATTTGATGGAACATCAACCTTATAATATTCAAAATGGTATGAAAATAGTCAATTGTACAGGTTTCTCATTTCTTTCTTTTGCATTAAGTACATCATTAATCACCTTGCTGTAACAAGCTATCAAAAAATGTTGAATTTTTTACTAAAATCTGATAGAAACAAATACTGATCCATTAACAGAAGAAAATAAATAAAAATAATGCTGAAATAAAATATTAGCAATCACCTCCAATTTATAATTTAATGCGATATAAAATTATAGAAATTGTAGCCCTCAAATCGTTGAATTTTTGCTGCAATCCAGAATAAAGAAAATGTAAATAACATGTGAAGTTTAGATTCTTTAGCTACTTTTATTCTTCTATAAGTTTTACTTCCACAACAATAAATCAGTTGCAAGGTTTACATATTGGTGATTCACTACTTTGTTTTTAACCCTGCTGTATCTTTCATTTATGACTCATTATTAAGACTTTTTGGTCAAATTTGCTTCAGGGTTGTTTTGTTTGCTTAAAAGCAGCACAATAAATAACAAATGGTGAAAACTGAAAAAAAAAAAAAAAAAAAACATATGATATGCAGAAACACTATGTTGTAAAAGTTATGATTTTTAATCTAAATATAAATATTTATTATTGGTAAACAACCCTGATTAAAAATTTTAATACAATAATGAAATTTCACGATATAAATTTAAAAATATTAATATAAAAATTTTAATATCAGCCAAATTATAGTGTTACCAACGCTGTAACAATGCAAGGAAATGTGATTCATCTGTGGAAAAAAAAATTCATATATTTTGGCATGCTCATGCTACAAATAAAATGTTTACTCTTTCCAAAATAGAATGAATATGTTTTGCTTGTAATCATAATACCAAGTTGTTAAATATGAAATATCTCCCTTACATTCTACACACAGTTTTGGCAAATGATGTTGGTTTGAGAAATAATTTTGCAATGTTAGTTAACTAAACTATAATAGCTTTCTGTCACTTTTACACAATATACAGATTCCTCTTTTTTTCGTAATTTGTGCCAGTCTTTTTAGCCGCAATGCTTCTTTCATTTTGTCTCATGTCTTTTTCTATTGCCTTTGACAGCCTACCTTAGTGCAAATGGTCACTAGCTATGTCATATGGTTTTAAATCCAAAAAGCTCTAAAAAGTTTCAACGATTCAGTACTGCATTATTTTGTGATGGATTCTGAGCTTCTAAGAGAATGTCAGCATTATAAAGAGAGATTTCAAATATAATAGGGGGTGGGGACTTCTGGCCATCTGTTGGTTCTCCTTTCCACACTGTGAATTACCAATATAATTTATCAAGAATATCCACTGCTCCTTTAGTTGCAATATAGTCAAGAATGTTGCTATTTTTTTATGAACAACATAGCTTATGGAACTATCATGATGAAAGGTGCTCAATAATAATACATGCTTGTTCTTTTTTGGTACAAAAGACGCAAGAGTTGTGTCCTCAGTGAAGGCAAATATGTAGCTATGTACATCATGGTTTTTTAGTTTGCTGGAATTCAGCAAAAACAGAGGTTTTGCCTTTCTATGTAGTTGGTGGTAGCGCCCCCCCCCTCCATATACACAAACAAAAATGCAATAATTATTAAAGGATTGTGCAAATGTGATATTCGTGTTTCCCATACAATAACATGAAAAATAATGTAATGGAAGAAAAATGAATTTACACGTACTAATAAAATTTGTGTGATAAAATAATTATTAAATATCGATTAAAGAATATAATTAATTATAAACTTCACTATTATTAACTTATTATATTTATTGAAGTATTTATGAGATCTAAGAATATACACAAAATGAACAACATTATTCATATGGTTTCAATGTAAATGTATATGGGTCATAATTCACCCAAAAGACAAAAGTGAGACTTTCTTTCCTGCGCCGATATATACAGTCATATTATATATTCCAAAAAAAGTGAAACAAGCTTTTTTTTCTCCAATAATTGCAGTTAGATATATATTTCCAATTACTAAGTTTCATTAAATAAGGAAGATAAGTGCATATATAAAAAATCTTTTAAATCTCCACATGAGCTTTTAAGCCTTTTCTTTGAACCATCCTTGTCAACATTTCTATGTTTATCTTTAAATATTTCAAGTTTCCCATTTAACCCTGCCCCGAACCCCCGACCCCCCTGAACGCCTCGCAATCGTTATATGTTTTTTTTTTTCTCATTTTTGAATAAATTTTAATAGGATCATGGTGTTTATATATTTTTTACAGCGACTGTAAAAGTCTGTATCTTTTGAATTAAATTGATTTTCCTGAATACTGTTACAAACCTGCAATGCTGCTTCCCAGCACGGTTAATTCTACAGCGACTGTAAAAGTCTGTATCCTTTGAATTGAATTGATCTTCCGGAATACTGTTACAAACCTGCAATGCTGCTTCCCAGCACGGTTAGTTCTATCACCGGAAAGACTGATTTACAATCATCTGCATTGGATGCTGCTAGGGTGCTTGGGAATTTTAACGATCCGTGCATTAGGAATTGAGATACGCCTGATTGACCTGGAAGATTCTCGGTCCGCCTCCCGGGAACTATAAAAGGGCGGCAGTTTCAAGCTGCAAGGTGTCATAGACAAGTAATGAGTCTTCCAGAGGATAGCAAAGCAACGGCGGAGTGCCAGCGTTTGTGTGGAGGTCAAGCTAGTGCTGAACTGAGTTGTGTACCGAGTCCTGTTATCTATTGTGGAAGCAGCATCGAGTCCTATGAGGAGTAGCCAGTCGTGTGGTAGTGAGTCGGCAGTTGGACACAGTTAAAGCGAGGGACAGAGGGAATTTCAGCCGTTTGCAGAGACCGAACAGTGAAGCTCCGAGGATCCCCTCTCCTGCTGTATTCTGTCTGGCCGCTTTGTATGCTGTGGTCGATTACTACTTGAGGACTACTGTTTGTTGTAGTGTGCTGCTGTGTGTTCGTCTCGTCTGTGTACACGTGTTCTTTGTATAAATAAACGTCATCGTTATTTTCTTCTGAGGCCTGCTGATTGTGTTCTCACATCATACACCCACTACAAAACGAACCCGGTGATCCGTAATAATACTGAAATGGAATGGAAGGCTTCGGTCGAAAAATTTCCGCTAGTGCTTTAATTGAAATTGATAGTAAAAGTCTGCATCCTTTGAGTTGAGTTGACCCTCTTGAATACTGGAATGGGATGGGAGGCTTCTGCTTCGGTCCTAAAATAACAACTTGATTGGAACACGACTGTGGAAATATCGGAAAATGAGTTTGAAAATTAAAAACCGTCCATCAAAATCGTCTTTATTTTATTTATTTTCACAGGTAAATGATTTTATGTCCACTTTAATGGTGGTCAAATAACTAATTTTTTAAAATACTAGGATCTAGACAGAGAAATGTTTCCTATAAAGTAAAAAACTATATTTTATATTATTTGTATTATTAAATGTAATTCTCGAAACACAGCAAAACTAAAATTTTTATGCAGTTCCTTATCCTTTGAATAATATTTAGTAAAAATGTTTTAGTTCACAAACATTTCAAACAACACAACTCATCAGTAACCTAGAAATGAAGTTTTGAATTGCATTATTTTTGATATATGAGGACTGGAAGGAAAGCCGCGAGTTCATTAGCAGATATTCATCAAGGAGTCTACTGAAATAGCTTAAAATCTTGAAAAATTGTGATATTCAAAGCGTTGCAAATACATCAGTTTTAGTCACAGTGATGAAATAATTTGTTAATTTTTATTTATTTCGTAATATTTTCAAAATTGCATTTATTGATTCAAAAAATTAAATTACCTCGCTTTGTGCCATTTAAAACATTATTTGAATTTGAAATATACATTTCACTTTATTCATAGCCATTTTAAAGGTTATATAATGTATTATATTTTCATATATTATGCGAATTTGTATATGTGTCTCTAAAGCTTTAGAAAATTAGCAATTTGATGTGGTTAGAATGAACAGTATTAGAATGAACAGCAGACGAATTTGCACTCATATTTATTTTGATTTATAAACATCAATTATACACACAAAAATACAAGTATTTAAATAATAAAAATATTTCAAAACAATTACATCTTACATTGAGAAAAGTACAACGTAATAAGTTCAATTAATAGTACAATACATATTAAAGACATACATTATGTATACATATTCAAGATCCCAGCTAAATTAAAAAAGAAATTACGATTATCCCTAATAAAAACACTTCACTTGGTTCTTAACCATTTTAAAGGTTATATAATGTAATATATTTTCATATGTAAATTTGAATGTTCCTTTAGGTAATCTATTAAGTTAATGTTAACATGAAAACGCCATGGAAAATAAGTTCTTGCTTGCTTTTTTTCTCTGTTTTTAGAAAGTGTACATAATATACACATTTCACGAGAATATTCAGAAAAGTATAATACGAATATCTTAACGAATAGTTTTTTTTTTCCTGCTGCTAAACATTTAACTCATCACACATTTCATTTTCTCTTACAATATATAATACTGCTAAAAACTTCTTCGGACATATCTCATCAGGCAAAAACTTTGTAATTTGTGAATAATTCACTAATATCATTAACAGGGTGATCGGTGAAGTCCTTTTACAACCCTATAAATTAAAAGCGACGTCTCGTGTCTAGAGAATCGGGGTAAATTCAAAGCTAGAAGCAACGTGTACATATAGTAAAGTGGCTACATTGATTTTATTAAGACAGGTTACAGCGCTCCTAACGCCGAAATAAAAAAGTTACAAGAAATAACTTTAAAAAATAAGAGATTCGACAAAAGATTCAAAAAGAAAAATATACACTATGTCATAATAAAAACACAGGAAAGCGTTTCATGAAGAAATTATAAATTAGCATTTAAATGAGAGAGACAGCAAAATTGGCGGATATATTTGCGATAAAAATTATGAACATTCCGTGACTTAAATTGAAAAATGTATTCTCCGGTATTATCAAACAGTTTTTTCGAGCTAAGCAATGGAGAACTGAAATTTAAGCAACGAATAAAGTAAACAAAAACAATTATAAGAAGATCTGAAAAACGCACGAGGGATGGAATACCGGAAAATAAACGTTTAAATTTTAGATACCCTTCTTCAAGGCACGTGAAGTTCATAAATTTAATAGCGAATGACTCCACCAATTTTAAAAATAAATCCATGAAACTTTGTGCAGTGATTTTATTGTATAATAGATTATATTGCTCTATTTGGTCGTTTTTTTTTTCTTCTTTTTCTTTTTTTTTTTTTCTTTCTTATTTCGCCGCTAGGAAAGCTGTGTTTGTTTCAAGAAAGTCATTTGACTATATTTACATGTTACTTCCTTGGATATACGAGACACCGTTTCCAATTTAAGGAGCTTTACAGAACTTAATCGATCACCTGTATATATAAGCAAAGGCGGACTGGCCAAGTTGTCCGATGGCAAATGGTCCCCCTAACACTAAAGACATTATGGGCTTCAAGAATTGTATGTGAAAGAGAGAGAGCGAGAGAAAGAAAATATCATTTTTTTTTCATTTTCTTTGCTTTTAGAAACTAAGTACACAAAATAGCAAGAAATAATTTTTTGTACAAACACCCATCATCTTCTGAGATACGGTCTTAAATTTTTATGACTAAGTTTTTGAATAAACAATTGACAGATTTCTCAATTACAAGGCTTTTCTTTTCTGTGTGTCCGTAAATGGGAGTTTAAACTATTTTTTTGTCTAAAGGCTTTACTGCAGATATCACATGAAAAAGGCTTTTCTTTCGAATGAATACGTAAATGTCTCTTTAAATAATCGCTTAATGCAAACGCTTTACCACAGATTTCACAGCTATAAGGTTTTTCTTTAGAATGAATTGGTAAATGATTTTTTAAACCACCATTTTCAGAGAATGCTTTGCCGCAGACTTCACAACTGTAAGGTTTTTCTTTCGTATGAATACGTAAATGTATTTTTAACCTGCTACTTAGAGAGAACGTTTTACCACAAATTACACAATCATAAGGCTTTTCTTTTGTATGATATCGTAAATGAACTTTTAACTGGCTACTTGAAGTGAATGCTTTTCCACAGACTTCACAAACATATGGCTTTTCTTTCGTATGAAGCCGTAAATGAATTTTTAAATGGCTACTTGTAGAGAATGCATTACCACAGAATTCACAAGCATATGGCTTTTCTTTAGTATGACTACGTAAATGGACGTTCAGATCTGTTTTTTGATAAAATGCTTTACTGCAGATTTCACAAACATATGGCTTTTCCTTCGTATAAATACGTAAATGTGTTTTTAAATGGTTACTTGAAGTGAACGATTTACTGCAGACTTCACAATCCTTCGAATGGGCTCTTAAATCAGCCCTTAAAGTATTTTTTTGATTAAAGGTTTTATGAACTTCACAAGAAAAAGACATTTGCTTTGTATTAATTCATAAATAGATTTTTAAATCAAGACCTTTATAAAAGGAATTACGGCAGATTTCACAAACAAAAGACTTTTCTTTGGTATGAATAAGTAAATGAACTATTAAATTATTTTTTTTTCAGACTGGTTTACAGCAGACTTTATAGGAATAAGGCTTTTCGTTTCTATGTGTCCCTAAATGTACATCTGAATGCCATTTTTTACTGCAAACTTCACAAACATAAGGTTTTTCATTTGTATAAATCCGGAAATGTTTCCTTAAATACAATTATTAAGGAATTTTTTTCCAGTATACATTACACTTCATAAGAATTTTTTCTAAGTTCCTTAATTCTGTTTTTCAGATTATTGTAATTTATGACTCAAAATATCTAAAACTAAGAAGCAAACTCACCCGAATAGAAAAGTCACATATAATGTCATGATTAAATTTCAAAAGACATATATGACTGACTTTAAAATTTTTGCAAAATTCGATACTATAAACTGTTTTCCCAATCTGTACAGAAATAAATAGTCATAGATTTTACTAGCCAGAGTACAGTGTTTTAAAATGAATCCTTTTCTCAGCTCAGCATCTGCATCTCCCAGGAACAAAGGACAGTTCTGAGATGAGGAAGCGTTCTCTCCTTTAGGTTCGTAGGACAAACTTCTTCTTGGTAAAAGAATGAGTTGGACAGGGTTACCAGATGATTGAAATCTGCTTTTCTGTTTCAAGAGCCAATTTCCATTAAATCATCTTTTCAAAATAAGAATCCTAAAAAAAATCAGCAAATAAAAATTTATACGAAATACATTTTAAAACGCCTTTGCAAATTCTTTTGTATGAAGGAATTCAGAAATCATTTATACAGAAAGAAAGAAAGAAATCACTAATATTATATTTTATATTTTTTGATATTTTTTTTAAGTTTGATCAGTTTTTTTTTTTTTTTTTTTTTTTTTTAATAATTTCAAACTTATCGTAAATGTCTAGGAGCATTAAATTCAGATTTAGTCAGTATGTTTTAAAACTAATTAGTGTGTCATTTCATATTTTAAAACTAATTTAGTGTGTTATCATTCAGTCATCATTTTCATGATGAATGAATTCCATCTTTTATAGCATAGGCGACTTGACAGACATCATTTCAGTCCTCACATCTCATCGAAAAGTCTCTGATATGCACCATAACGCCCCAAAATTTTAAGAGGAAAGGGAAAAATTAATTTCGAATCGATCAGTCATTTCACAAAAAATGTTTTTCCATAGTTGGAAGACCCACTTACGATCATGGAAAAAGAGTGTGCAATCGATGGAAATTCCACTGCAAATGATAAATAATATAAAACACTGCATAATTTATACAATTTTTTCTATGAAAAAAAATCCTTGTTATTTAAAATTAAGATTACGATTAAATAAATATAGTTACAATTCTCAAAGATCAGTTCACTTCAAAATTATAAACAAACTTCTCCAATTAATCAAATCACTTGAGATTTTTTAAAAATCAGAGAATATGAAAACGATAATAATTCAATAATAATTTAAGTCATTAAATTAATATAAGAAAATGAAATAACTCACTAAATTATGACATAAAATAAATAAAAGTAGAATAATGATATACGCAAAAGATAACTATTTTATATTACAGTGTCTTATGGCTAAAGTAGAAATACCATCTTCAAGAATATTACGTTTGTCGTCAAAGGGACACAGTGAAATTTTATTGCATTGAAAATATTCAATACATGAAGAGAACTCGTGATAGTTTTAAAAACATTAAATATGCAATTTCTATAATCTTCATGATGGATTTTACTTTTTAAAAGAGATTTGGCAACTCCTTTTATGACTTGTTTTTCAAACAGTAAAGTTTTAAAACTATACATTTTGGCTTTCAAGCCAATAAACTCAAATGCAACATTACCACTTAATTCATCTTTCATTTCCCCACGAACTTTATTAATTAATAGAACTCTACAGAAAATGATTCAGGGTATAGTTAGCTGTATCAAACAGATTGATATTTTCATAAATATCGTTAGAAATATCTAATGTGGATATGGTATAGCATAGAGAATCGGTTTCAGAGAAGAGTAATTTTGCTCGTTTCCTTGGCACAGAAACAAGATCATCGTTTATAACTTAAAAGGTATAAAATGCAGGGAAAGCAACTAATTTTTTGCTTCTTTTTTCATCAGCCAGTAAGTCAATAATCACTCTGTTGCAAAGATTTTCCATCGTCTCCCCACAAATAGCATTGTTTAAAAAGATCTTTTTCAAAATTACTAGTTACGTGTTTATGGTGTTCAGTATTAAAATCAATATCTTTTTAACCATGCGCTCTGTCTAAATTTTAAAATTCTGTGTACTTCTGTTATTTTTAATCCTAATTCAACATGAAATTTCAAATTGCGGTAGTGAACAACGTATTTACATTTATTTCGAAGATTAGGGATCAATTTTTCAGACGGATTAGATAGGAGCAAATTTAATTTTTGAGCTGTTTCTTTGATATAGAGTGAATAGTCAGAAGGACTTACTGAAATTTTCTCAGGAGGCAGAGTGTAATTAACAGTTGTGGGCATTGGAGAGGTTCAACAATAATGACGGACCTTTTTAGAATTTTAAAAATTTTATTGTTTCTCCGCTTTCGGGAGTTCCTTTGAGCCTTGTCTTTCGGCGTTGCTGCTACATCGATGATGTTACAAGACTGATTGTTTTTTACATATACCACTTGAGGGCGTTACAAGTGAGAGGCGGGTCAACATACTTACGTAACATACTCCCGCCTTGAAATTGCACAATTTCAATATTCAGACACTATGAATTTCACACATTATAATAAATTTGACAGAATTATTACAAAAAATGAATAAATATAAAAACAAAACGAAAAATACTGAAATAATTCTTATATATACAAAATTATGCAAATGAGTTCAAGTCTCTATATATCATTTACAATCATATACACATATAAATCCAATTAATTTTGGGGGAGTAAACATATTTGACTAATACCTCTTTTAATAACACCATTCAAAACTCTTATTACAACAACTCTGACCAAGCCATCTGAACCTTTTATTAATTCTTGAATTCTACCTAGTCTCCATTTATATGGAGGCAAATCTGGATCTTTGATTACAACCATATCATTAAGATTTACATTATTCTTAGCAAACTGCCATTTGTTTCTAAGATGTAAATTATTCAAATAATCACGTTTCCAATTTTTCCAAACTTGTACTAATTTAGTTAATTTTTGCCATTTTGACAAATAATTATATGATTTTTCAATTAATTGTGATTTAGTATTTGAAGTTATTGGACGGCCAATTAAGAAATGTCCCGGAGTCAAAGCTGTATAATCATTAGGATCCGTAGATAAAGGTACAATAGGTCTACTATTTAGAATACCTTCGATTTCTGCAGTTAATGTTAAAAATTCTTCTAATGTGAGTTTTATAGAACCTACTACTCTCTTTATATGAAATTTAAAAGATTTGACACCCGATTCCCACAAGCCTCCAAAATTAGGAGACCTTGGGGAAATAAATTTCCAATTAATACTTTCTATAGTTAGATAATTATTTAAAGTATCATCAGGATTACTCATTAATTTTTCAATCTTTTTAATTCTGAATTTGTTCCAAAAAAATTTCCTGCGTTATCCGAAAATATACATGCACATTTACAGCGTCGGGCAAAGAAGCGTTTTAAAGTTGCAATTAAAGCATTAGATCGGTAACTATTTCCAAATGTATGGCTTTAGTTGAAAAAAAAAAATGAAGACTGCAATATAAATCTTCTGAAAAATACCTTTGCGTTGGCCTTTATATTTAATTAAGAATGGTCCACACAAATCGATGCCACAATTTAAAAATGGTAGGCTAGGAGTTACTCTTTCCGCTGGCAGATTTCCTAATAATTGATTACAACTTACTGGTTTATTTTTGAAGCTTCGGCAGAGGAATGTGAATTTGCAGGGTGGCTTATGCAATTTCAAACAGTTCTTACAAATGTTATATTTTTCTAAAAGCTCGATTCTTTTAGAAACACTCAATTTTAAAAATTCAGAGCATCTTTGCAAAGGATGTTCAAATTTACATAAAATGCATGGCTTTACATTACTTAGTTTATTCGAATTAAGAAGAAAGTTTTTTGGCTTATTTATTGCGCCTTGAAATTCCTTGAGGAATTTGTTAGTTGTAGGGTATTTCCCTAATTGATCAAGTACCATCGCTCGTGATTCTAAAAATTGCAAGAGCTCCTTCAATGAAGGTATTTGTTTTGATTGTATGGACATTTCATATGCCTTTCAACTCTCTTTGTCAGGTCTTTCTAATATTATATTTACTAATATAGCATTTGTTAAGTCATTGCATTCTAAATTCAAACTTTTTAAACCTCTCAGACTTTTATTTATTGTGTCTGTGATATTTCGTAAGCCTTTTGCAGACTCAAAATTTAATTTTCTAGTTTTAGCATATTTTGAATGTGAATATCAACAACAGCTCGCTTATTTTCAAAGCGTTCTTCGAGAGCAGCAAACAGTGACTCAAATTTATCGTCACTTGTTTCTATAAATTTAGCTTCACCACGGAGGGCAGTTTTTAAATAAAATAATTTTTGATCATTCGTTAATTCGGTATTATCGTTTATTAGACACATAAATTGATTTTTGAAATTATCGAATTCTTCCATTTTTCCGTAAAATAGCGGTAAGGGAATTTCCGGAAGTTTCGTTTTTAATTCAATATGATCGAGATAAGATTTCAAATTTGAATTTTTATCATTTTTATCATGAATTACATTTTCCTTAACATTATAATTAGAGAGTAAGCATTTCAAACTTACCTCTATTTCGTTTCTTTCTTCTTCGATATCCAATATTTCTTGATCGCACTTCTGGCTTAGTGTTTCCTCTTCGTCGATTTCTAAATAATCCTTCAATAAAATTTCTAATTCATTTTTTATTTCTTCCACACTTGCTAGCTTTTGTTAACAGCTGAATATAAATTTATTTTCTTCTTCAATCAACAAACTTTTTAATACTTGTTAGTTTCGCTTTTATTCTTCCAGGGATTCTATTTAACTCTTTGGCTTTTTGAGTTTTATTTTTATACATATTTTCGCTAATCCGTCTCCGGGTCGCTAAGACCAGAATGGAGAGGTTCAACAATGATGACGGACCTTTTTAGAATTTAAAAATTTTTATTGTTTCTCCGCTTTCGGGAGTTCCTTTGAGCTTTGCGGCTACTGATTGCACGGCGTTGCTGCTACATCGATGATGTTACAAGACTGATTGTTTTTTACATATACCACTTAAGGGCGTTACTAGTGAGAGGCGGGGCAACATGCTTACGTAACAGGCATTATGAAGTTCATACGGATTTTCCAAATCAACTTCGAAAATATAGCCAACATCAGAATTTTCATAAAGTCCATTTTTGCATGAGTCCAGGAAGAATCATGCGTAGAAAGTTGTTGACATAGTGCCCATCCGTACAAGTTATTAGCGTCCTAATACATGATGAACGGATTAGGTCTGCTTGTATCACAATTCGGTAGATATGAGTTATTGGCAGAGGCGAAGCGATGACTAACCATTGCAATTCACCACGCATTTCTTTTTCAATGAATAGATGCATGTCAATGTCGGTAAGCAATTCCATTATACACCTGATTTTCTTAAGCATTCCTGCCATGCCAACCTCGGTGCAGTGTAAATATGACATGGGTCGAACTTGTAGTAGTCTAAACAAACTTTCCGGAAGTTTTCAAATACATCTTCAAGGAGAAGAACATCACTTATAGCATACAAGTCGTGAAAATCTCCAAGTGTATGCATGCCGAAAACATCCCAGATCTTTTTAGCATATTCATAATCTTCATCCGAAATAGCCTCGTTTGAAAGGCTGCTTTGGGTGGTAGGCTAGTTTCGGCAAATTCTGAAAAAGTATTAAAATAATCATAGAAATTTGCATCTATTAAGATCTCAAGAAGGTTTTGTTATATTTATATTTTGAAATAAAAGTGGCAAGATTATCACCACTTTTTTCCCCCTTTTCAAATACGAAATAAAATCTTGAAAGAAATTTCCTGCTTCATTAATTAAGAAATGGAGTTTTGTTTTCGATTTAAAATGCGTTAAAATATCAATGCGGTTCAAAATTGAATTTGAGAAAGAATTCATTTCCAATAAAAGTTTCAAAAAGTTTTTTTTTTTTTCTCTGAAGTGTCATAATATTTTATGACCAAATACATAAATCTCTGTTTATATGTTTTAATAGAACAGCATTCACATTTCATTCTGTTTTTTAATAATACTTATGGCGCATAAGTCGCTCTGATATACTCAGGATTATTTTTTCAGAACTAAATGAATCTGATTTTAAGGAAATAGGGATCCACAATTAATTACACATAAGCTCTGACCGATTATTTGTAATTCCAATTGAAAAAAACAACAACTTTTTATGAGGTTTTGAATGAAATAAAGCAAGGTAAAACGGTAAGTGGCCTTGCACAGTATACTTGTATTGCTTACAAACATCGCTTAATAAATTTTCGCAATCATCTGACACTTTTATAATATATATATATATATATATATATATATATATATATGTATAATAAAAAGTTAGCAAGAGAATGACAACAAGAATTAGACGAAAATTTTGTTTAGAATTGTTAATGTAAATATTTAAATATTTTAATATATTGACGTATTTACCGTGAATTATGAGATACAAAAATTGGTGAATTGACAATTGAACCTAAAGCTGCCAAATCTGATTTGTACTTACTATTTGCACAGTAAATGTTCAATAAGAAAAAAAAAATACAAAACTTAAATTTTTATTTGAATAAAATTTATCGAAATTTTGATCGAAAATATCCTATTCCCCCCCCCCTCATAATGATATTAATTCAACCGAAAAAGATGTAAAAGTTTTAAAAGAAAATATTAAACCTTTTACATCTGTAAAATAATTTTCAAAGTTATTTGAAAAATTTTATAGCTGATATATTTAAATGTGAAATTTATTAAAATTAATTTCTCATTCCAACAAGGAAGGTTGGACGAGGGGATGAATCCTCGGAAGTAGAAAATGAAGCTGATTAATTTTAAAAATTTTAATACTGAGCCATTAAAATTTATAAAATTTGCTAATATATTTTTAGTGATTTATTGTCACATTGGTTAAAATAACTAAAATTAGAAATTTCATCGAAATCAAATAATTTTATATGTAGTAGCATTCATGTATTATTATGTTCAGGATATTTCAGAATTTTCCACATTTTCTAACATATAAGTTTGTTTGGAACAACCTAGCATTCAATGAAAGTCATTTTGAAAATTTATAGAAATACATCTACGGTAGAGTATCTGATAGCAAACAGGCATTTTTGAGAACCTCCTCGTAAAAAATTTCGTATCATTGTATATATACCATCAATATTTTCCCTTAGTATAACGTAATGTTAAATAATTTACGGGGTAAGGGTGGGGAGATGAATGCAATGTTAAATAACGTATAAGTTTTTACACATGGGAGCAGGACACGTGGTCACGTAGGTGAGCAGTAATGCAAACGGTTTTCTTTAATAAAAGAATGTTAATTAATGTCTTTTGTAATGTCACAGTAGTAGCGGAGTGAACATGTGCTAATCAAACTAAATATTTGAAGTTGAAATTAATTCAAAGTAAATTTGAAGTACTTTTAATAAAATGTGATTGAATTTTAGCTTTTTATTACAGGTATGATTTCGGAAAAAGAACTTTGAGGAAAAAAATAACGTTAATCATATTTAACAATATTAAAAAAAGATTTCTTACAAAATTAGAAATTAAATTATTTTTAAACTTTTGCAATTTAAATAGTCCAATCGAATTCTACTTTTCCTTACGAAAAAATACGTAACAGCCATTTTATTCGTTTAAGTTGTTGACCAATCGTACAAAACTGGCATCTGAGTTTTACCCTGAGGGTTAGAAGATAAGAGATTATATTAAATTTTCGAGTTTAAATAAAACACTATTAAGTTTAGAGGAAAATTATATTACTGTCCTTTAAAATGAATCTATGTTATTAAGTCCTATAAGTTGAGCTATAAAACGTAATGATAAATTAATGAGATCATGAACAAATTTGAATTAATAGAAATTTGGAAAAAAGCATTTTTTTTTTTTTTCATATGAGAAAAAATTTTGAAATTTCATTTAAGTATGTGTTATATAAAAGGAAATAATTGGTAAAAGTTTAAGGTAGATATTTGCATTTTTTTTTTTTTTTTTTTTTTGAAAATTTAACTCTGTTGGAAATAAAAACCAAGGCCATCGAAAAAAAAAAAAAAAAAAAAAAAAAAAAACTTTTTTATCAGTAGAAATCCGAGAAAAGGGGAAAAAAAAAAAAAAATCGATCCTAAAAATTTTTCAACAATTTCAAGTGGTGTCATAATAACAGTTTCAAAAATTTCTGAAAATTAAATTTGAAAAAGAAAAAGTCTCTTATTTTAGTGACTGATTCACAAAGAAAGACGAAAAACTAGGGATCGTGAGAGTAATGATAATAGTAAAATGACTACCGGCTTAATAATTGAAACAAAATGCTAAATGCAAATTAAATTTTCATCATTTTTTAAAATTTAATTTCGGATTTATACTGGATTGTATTCTGTAAGTGACTAATGATGCGCACAAATAAGCTGCAGATTTTTGAACAAAATATAAATCAAACAAATCATATCTAAATATAAGGTAATTATTCTAATATAGGTACTTCTAAATAGGATTCTTCGAATTAGGAAACGATTAAAAAATTATATAAAGAATCAGCACAAAAATTTTACAAAAAAAATTAGTAAAATAAAATTTGAATGTTGCTTAGTTGATACAAATATGTGCTTGTTATCATTCCCAATTGCATTAATTTCAATTTATATTCTATTTCGCTTTAGTTTCATTGAGAAATGTGGCAAATATGAAACCATTTTATTTGGAACATTCCCTTCATACACTTACACTTTTTGGCATTCATATTTTTTAAAAAATCATCTATCTGTTCATTCTGATATTTACGATTCTATTAAAATGATTAAAATCGTAGACTTTGCGGAAGCATTAAAAAGCGTTTCTTTGCAAAAAAAAAAAAAAAAAAAAAATAGATAGGAAGATATTAAGGCAAAATCTATAATGAAACAAAACTAAATATAAATATAAAAAAACCCAACAAGCGAACAGTGTGTTATGTTTACAAAAGCGTTTTGCTTTATTTCGTGGAAAAATTTAGATGACTTAGACGCTTAAACAGAAAATAAATAACGAAAACTGCTGTGGCCGAAAAAAAGTTAATAATGTTTCATATCTCACTAAAAACTGATTCTATGAGTTTGAAATTTTCAAAAAATGTAGCGAAAAATTTCTAAATTTTGAGCTCAAAATTGAAAGACCCCACTGTTATTAAATGTAGGAATGCCCCTAAATGATATTTTCAAGCTTTTATATTGCTATATGCAAGCTTTTATATATTCCAAAAGCTTGAATATACTTGTTTTAAAAGTTTGTCAAAGAATGATCGAGGTATATCCTCCTCTATAAAATGAGGAGTTATTTAAGGTAACATCCTCCTTTACAAAATTTATAAGCAATAAATTGGTCAGGTTTCATCATGAAGATGTAAAATTTTCACCTTTCAGCGTAAAAGATACCTTAAATTAAGTCTCTAGAAAAGAAAAGTAAAATATAGGAGACAGAGATTTTGAAAATTAATAATGCGTTCGAAAAAAAAATTATTTTTATTAAATGTTACTTATAAATTTTGCAAAAAAGGAATAAATCTGTAGCATAATTTTAGCGAGTTAATATTTCTAAATGTTTTTCTTCCGTGTTTATATATAGTTATCAATGTAAAGACAGCTTGGAACATAGGTTGTATTTTGTAGAAATGTCGAAATAAAGAAAGATATATAAGAATCAATTTAATTATGTAAAACCTTAAAAATTTTAGTTTGAAAAAGTTGTGAGAATGAAGAATTGGGGGGGGGATAGTCAGTCAATAAGATAAGATAACCAGATTGATAAGAAACCCATTCTCTCCATTGTGGTAACTGTCTCCCTACAGCTGAGAAAAAAGGTGAGTAAAAAATGCCCGTTTCTTTTTCGAACTCTCTTGCATGAAGCTGATATGTTTTTGAAGTAATCTTTTGTCGAATACAGATAAATTTTAGAGAAACCATACTCAAAATAATTAGCCGTCCTGAGGGTTAAGTAAATAAAAGTCGAATATAAAAATCCTGCTGATTTTATTAAATATGTAAATAAAAAATTGTTTCATTTAGAGATTTTTCGTAACTGTTTCAGTTCGAACAATTTTGCCACAAATAACTTTTCCCAATTCATTAGATAATCTTATTAGTTAAAAGTTACTGGCTTGCCAAGGAAGTGCCTTAACTTTATATCCAATTTCAGCAATTTACTTTTCTAAGAGAAATTTCTTCTTCTGTAAAGAAATCAGATTCTAATTTTATCCCATTGTCAACTATTTCATTGGCCATCTGTTTCTACAAAAAATAGGTGTCATTTTGAATGAGCTGAGGTTTTCTAAATTTTCAATCCTTTTAGTAAAGTTTTCTGAGTCGATTCTGCAAGACTTCTTTATGTGGTCATAAATACATGTTAAAAATTGATGGAAATCCGCTAATTTAGTGGTAAGAAATTTCAGCTCGGAGCTTTTCATGTTATCAGATTCATAGACAAATATAATTCCAAAAATATTTTATCCGGAGGCTTTAATCTGAAAGATTAGGCAAAATCTCAATTTCAAATTTTTTGACGGTTGCATTTTTTTTTTCTTTGAATAATTTGAATATGAAAAGGTAAAAAATGGTTTTGTTGGCATTAATTTATTTTTTGGTATCGTTTTGCAAGAGCAACAAATGACTTAGAAATAACTTTTGAGCATCATAAAAAAATTTTCTTTAACTTTTTTTTTTTTTTTTGGAAGTCTTGAATTATTCAAAGTATTCACTTCTGGAAGTTCGCAATGAATGAAATACACATTTTCCGGCATATAGTTAAAAAGTTTCAAACTGTAGCACAAAAATTCATTGAAGTCAAAATATTTAAATAATTCACTAACGGCTAGTCACTTAATGAAATACAGCTAATAAATGCTCTACAAACAAGTAATCACGTGAGCAAAACATCGATACTTTGTTAAAAACAAATACTAGCGGTTCTATATAAATACATAAAATTATCTCGAAAAAAATCCCCTGTCTAAACAAGCAAAAGGAGAGGAGAGTCAAGTAAATTAAAAGGATGTATTTTCGGCATTCTATCAGTATTTCCCTAAATTGAGACAACTTTTCCACTGATCTGCGGATTCAATAAAATTCGTTAAACACTGAAAGGAACACCGCAAAGAAAATACGTTTATAATCGGGCAGTTTTAGCATGGTGAAATATGATTTTTTTTATCAGAAGGAAAATGTAAGCATCTGAATAAAAATTAAGCCTTTTAAAGCCCTTTTATAAAAACCATTTTAAAAAAAAGCTGTTCTCAAGGACTTTTAATGACGCTATGAACCCTGAGGAATTTTTTAAAATACAAACAAATGTGTCAGTAACGGTTTTTTTTTTTTTTTTTTTTTTTAAATTTTGAAACGACTTTTTCATTTCAAACACTCTTTACCAAAAAAATAATCCTGACAACTCTGCCTTAGTTAGATCCAAGGTTTATTTTGTTGAGTACATTTTATCACAAATCTTGGAAATATTATTTGAAATCATAACATTTTTCTTATAAATTTCCACATCAGTTTTTGGACCTTTACTCAAAACCATTCTTCTCAAAATTTCCATATTTCTCATTAAATATTTCAAGTTTCCTGTTTAGACCTCCCTTACCACCAGAACAGAAAGCCTCACATCGTTAAACGTCGTTTTTTCCATTTTTGAAAAAATTCTAATGGAGTCACGGTGCTCATATATTTTTCCAAGCGAATGTAGAAGTCTACATCTTTTGAATTGTGTTGATCTTCCTGAATACTAAAATACAATGAAAAGGCTTCGATCATAAAAATTTCCCCTAGTGCCTTAATTGGATCATAAACTAGTAAACGTCTACATCTTCTGAGTTGAGATGACTCTCCTGAATACTGGAATGGAATGGAAGGCTTCGGTCCTAAAATTTCCGCTAGTGCCTTAATTGAAAATGATTAGTCTCGGCCAATTTATAATTCAATTTTCATGTTAAAATTATTAGCATAAAATGTCTATATGCAAATATGATATAATATAGAAATCATTACAATTCTTATCGAATATGCGGTTGAAATAACACAAAGAGAGATTTATTTTTTAACTTCAAGTTAAAATTATTACCATAAGATTTCTATCTGCAAATGTGCTATATTTATTAAGATATTTAGATTGAATTAAATGGTATCGAAATCATTTATATTCATATTGAATATGCAAGTAAAATAAAATAAACAAGAGGAGACATATTGAATCAAGAGAGATTCAAAATAAATAAACTGAGAATCAAACTATTTCTTTTGCTTATTTCTTCAATTTAAAAATAATATTAAAAATTATCTATGTTTATCTGAAAACAAAATAAACAATTTTATGAAAAATAAAGAGTTTAAATTCAAATAAAATGCTTAATTTAGGCCCTAAAAAAATTCCTTCACTTATTAATTGATATTCTAAAATATGAAACGTTGATGGTATGTATTGAGAAACAGACAGCAGATAAACGAGGTAAAGTGGTGAGCACTAGCTTTTTATCAAATATTTCAATTCTGTTATGGGGGAAGAAAGAAAAAAAAATCGTATTTCTGACTTATCTTGCAATGAAGAAACACCATTCCAAATGGTTTCATTTTTTTAAGGATTGCCCAGAGATTTCTGGCTTTTCTTTGAGCTCTAAACTTTCAGGTAGTTTCTTTACTGCAAACTGGAATTTTAACTGAATTCTCTTTAGTTATTAAGTAAATATCAAGATTTCTAAATTTATTAATAGTTTATACATATCTTTCGAACACTTATTTCTTGCATTTTTCTAACACATATTTTCGGAATGGATTAAAGAATACGAACAAAGATCAGAGACAGTTTGACGTGTTCAGAGAACACACAAATCAACTGGGAGCCTTAATGTTTATACAGACGACTTTAGATGCCAGCACAATGCGCAACAAGTAATAACTAATATTTCATATTTTAATGCTTCAAATTCCATAAAGAATGTTTTTCTACTATAAATGTGTTATTTTAGACACTTTTTGTGTTATAATTTTACATGTGGCAAGAAACATATATGTGTCTGTCTAGCTACAGATATATTTAATTGTATACAATTCCATTACAATAAGCATTTGTATTAAACGTGTTTCTTAAATTGTTTTATGTTTGTTTTAATGTTAAAAATCCATAAAAGTTATAGAGAATCCATACTCTGCACCATATATCAACACATATTTTTAACCAAGGCCTGATCTATAGCTCATTTTGCTTGAGACAAGAATAATATTTGGTGTATGCCTTGTTACAGAACACTTAGCAAATATTGCATAGTTTATATGCATTTTCCTAGTATGAAAATAACATTTCTTTTTATTCCCTTTTTAATCTACTGACCAGTTCGATAAAGGAAAGAAAATCTGGTGATTTTTTTTGTGCTGTAATTTTTTATCTTCCTAACACACATTTTATGAATAAAAGCGCATTTTATGTTAAAAAACATTTTAAAAAATTTCAGATCTTTCATTAAATTGAGTTAAATTTACTTAGTGCTCTCATTATTGATAATTATGTAAAAATACTGGATGCCTTGTAGCTCTTAAAATTGCTATTCAAAGGTAAGTTTTAATTATTTAAATTTGATTAATAATAATAATAATAATAAATAATATATATTATAATATATGAATAATATATAAACAAATATATGAAACATAGATGGTATTTATCTGGAAACAGATTGCAAATGATTTATACAGTAGTGAGCACTGGCTTTTGAACTCTGTTATAAAAAAATCATATTTCTGCCATGTAGGAACAAGATTTCCAGATTTGGCTTTTTAAGAATTACCTAGGGATAAGGATTGCTCTTAGTTTTCGGTCTTTTCTTTAAGTTTCAAATTTTTTTGCAGTTCCTTTACAGCAAATTTCAATAGTTTCATAATCCAGTATTATCTAATATTTCATATCTTAAGCGTAAAATGAAATTCCAAACTAAAAAGAGATTTTAAATTATTTTAATAGTGTACAAATATAAATTATTTTTATGTTATGCTTATGAATTTAAACGTAAAACATTTTAGATTTGTCATGTAAAGTATATACTGTATATATGAAAAATATTTATGTTTCCATTACTTCTAACTAAATTAATACAGGACAGGTAACTAGTATATATTGTGGCATATGTGATTGGTTATCCCATTCTATAGACATCATTTTAGCTTTTAATATAAAACTCCATTGAGAATGAACTAATGATTTCAGTTTTATGGTTAAAACCCTATGTTCTATAGAAATTAAATTAAATTTATTATACCTTTCTATTATGAGTTGTCAAAAGATTGAAAGAAGAAAGAATGTTGGATTTATTCGTCACTTACGTACTTTCTTCATTTAATTAATTATTTTTCAGTATTAATAATTATTTCTTATATTTTCAATAATTATTTCAATTTTTTATCTCTAATATTATTATGAATTATTATATATTGAAAAGCTTAAATTTAAGATAAGAGATGAGATATGAAATTTGTATTTAGTGAAAATGCTGGATTTATTTGTCACTTATGTACTTATGGAACTAATTTTTTAAAAAATCTTCATATGTGTAAATATTTAATATCTTCATTTAATTATCTATTTTTCAATATCAATAATTATCTCTTATATTTTCAATAATATTTTTATTATATTTATTAATAATATTTATTTATTTTATATTATTCTCTAATATTATGAATTATCATATATTGAAAAGCTTAAATTTGCTTTAGCAGTCCATATAATTTATCCATGGTAAAGTATACAAATTGATTTTATTACAGGTACTTTTCATTATTAAAACACAAAGAACCAGTAAGAAAAATTGTAGAATTTTCTTCATTCTACAAGCTTTTATACTCGCATAATCATTTACTTGATAATGATGCTGCTAAAAGTCCAAACCATTATTAGAGCTAACATGAAAGCATATGATTGAATTGTTTGAACTAGGACACACAGCAGCTTCTGCAAGACAGATATTGCAAATGGAATTAGAGCTTCAGTATAATGAAGATTATGAAGAAGCATGTACAGACAGTTCTAAGCTGCCCTCATAATCTGTCATAAATCCATTATTGAATAATGAATTTAGGAAAGTCTATGGGTCACGAAAAGAAAGTGATATCATCAGTGAAATTGAAAAATATATTTCCTCTTACAATCAGCAGCCATACTGTAACGCTGCTTTTTCAAAAGAAAAAAAAAAAATAGTTTGGCAATTGCTCTAGTGACTTTGGTCATGAAACAAAGTATAGATTTGCTTAGCAATGCTCAAGAATTGATAATGTTGACACACCTAGCCACATTAAATAATCATTTCTACTTATTTTATTTCTTCACGTGTAGCTGAAGGAGTACCTACTGGGTACATCATCACAAATGCAGAAGAAACTAATGTTTTTATGAAGGAGTGAAACTTCTTTATGAGTGTTTCCCTGAAAATTGTTGTTTATTACAAAATGGGCCACTGATTATAATGATAGATAATTATCTGAAAGAAAGAGCAGTGCTCAGTGAAATATGGCCTAATTCCACTTACTTACTCTCTCAGTTTCATATGCTGAAAGCAGTGTGGCAACGGTTTACGAACAGTGATTATAAAATTCTAAAACAGAACCATCAAGAGCTATACTTTTCATTTAAAGTACTGATGTATGCAGATATTGAAATGCAGCTGAAAGAATTACTTCAAAATTTATTGGACAATAGCACGGTCAGGAAATATTATAAGTTTATCGTACATTTGAGTAAGTTGCTTCCCAAAATGCAATTAAGGTGCACTTGTCACAGAAAAATGCTTTTAACCAGAGGAAACAAAACAACAAACTATGCTGAAAGTTTGTTTAAAGTTTTAAAAGACACTATACTTGGACAAGGGAAAGAAGCTTAGTGCAGTTATTGGACTTCATCGTCATTGTAGATATTTAGATTTTAGCTTTGGAAGTTCTTCCAAAAAAATACTAAAAAAGTAAAAAAACCTGATGATAAAGGCATGCAGAACATTAGATCACTAATTAAGAACAACATTTATTTTGAAACTGATCTCTATTTTCTTGATTTGGAAAGTTCCATATGTACTTGCTTTGTTGGTATGAATGGCAAGCTTTGCTAACATTTAAGTGTTGTGATTCTGAAGCAAAATAAACAATCAATATTTGTTCCTTCACTAGAAAGTAGGAATTTAATATATGTAGTGGCTACTGGGAAAAAGTTGGATTCAAATAGTACTCTCACGCTACCTTTAAATTTTAACCCATTACACAATGCAGCTTTCCCTCTTTCTCAATCTAATGATGTTCTACATCCATAATTTTCTTCTACCACATTCTCCTAACGATATATTTTGACAGTCTGATAATAATATACTTCCACATTTTTCAAATGACACACTTTCACCTACAGATACTGAAAAATTTTCTCAGCCTTGTAATGATAACAATATAGTTCTACCAACATTAACACTACTTCACAGCCCATTCTAGCTACTTATCAAAACTCAGACAGTTAAACAGATGATGATTACATAAAAAAATTTGATGATATAATTAATCGGATTAAATCCGAGTACAAAAACAATCCTGATGTTTTTTAAACCAGCAATAAAAAAAAATGGTGAAGAAACTAAACAATGTTGGAAAAACAGAAACTGGATGCATGTCTGCCTTGCATGACTTTTAAAGATTTTTTTTTTAAACATATTTTTCTAAGTCTGTTTAGTTTACATTACAAAATTCACAAGATAAAAAATAAGATTTAATATGTGACAGTTTAATGTATATGTTATATTGTAGTAAATTTAATTATTTTTATTTTTAAAGACTAAACTTTTTAATCCAGTTTTGAAGTCTATTTTGCTTTAGATTTCCTAATTGTTTGAACCTTTTATTTATTATTATTATTTTTATTGCCGTGAAGATTGAAACTGAGAGTATGATAAATTTACTATAATATACATTCTGTGAATGAATTTAAAACTACATTGTTAAAATTTTACCGAAACATTTTATTTTAATGTTCTCAAAAGTATAACTTATGTTATATGCCATGGGTTAATATCAATAATTTATCATTTTTTATACCACATTTCAAGAGTTTAGTGGAATAAAGTGTCAAATAGATCAGGTTACATAAAATATTTAGTTAAAAATTTTTAGTAAATTTTAGCTGGACACCAAAGTTGTTTATTATACATTATATATATAATTGAAACGTGGTAAACATATCATTATTTATGAAAAGCAAACATACTGCAGTACTGGCCTCTGTTTATAGAATATTATGTAGTAAAGAACAATCAAATTTTCTTTAAAATCAAAAGCTATGGTTTGACATAAAATGGCAATTCAAATTCACTTAGATGTAATAATTTTTTATAATTAAAAAAAATTCTTTTAAGGTCAAATTCACCATTGTTGCAGATCAATTTAAGAAAGCTATAAAATAACAAAAGTTAGGCATGGAAAAAAGATAAATAATAATAATAATACAATAAGAAAAAGACCAAATAAGAAAAAATTCAAGTATGTTTCCCTGTCATATCATTAAGCCTAAAATCTAGGTAAACATCACAAAAGACTTGCATATCAATGCTTCTGCAATTTAATTTTAATAATAGATCAGTTATTAATATGGATTATAAAACTTGTACCATGCTAAAAATATTTCCAAAATGAATAAATAAACCAAAAAAAAAAAAAATTCTAAATATATGTTTATTGATATGCACAATGGTATTCTTCAACTCATATGTTGCATTTTACTCTATGGAAATTATTAATTTGCATATTGTCTGAATTGTATTTGCTGTAATTTTGTTTTTAGCAGAAGTTGATATTAACACATCTCTATGTGTTATTAAATCATGTATAAATTCATGAACTACTATTTGACAACAAAGAGCCTTTAGGTTGCTTTATCTTGACATTGTTAATCACTTAAAATAAAATTTAATCTCTTTAAAAAGCTAAGAAAAATCTAGAAATTTAACATTTCTCCAATGGCGTATAATATGTTGTTAAATTTCAGAGATGCAACTCCAAGAAGACTAGAAATATGCACCAAATTATAGATTAAAAACATTATTTATTTGAAACCCTTTGATTAGTAATTAATAACAATTGAGGACCTTAAGGAGTTGAATATAAAATTCATACAACATAAAAATATATCCTTCTGTTGTCATTTTTTTTTTCTACCTATAAAACAGATAAAATGAAGATTTGTGTAATCTGTTAATAGTTAAAAATCTTTTCCCTGAAGAACCATTTCAAATTTCAGTACAGTTCAATTTGTTGTTCTTTAATTGTTTTAATTAGAAACATTTCAGAGGGTCTGATTTTAATACAACTCTTTCGAAAAATGCTAAATTAACTACATTACATTATACAATAAGGGACTTCTTCCTTTTGGGCAGTTCCCAGTGCCACAGAAGAAGGCTAACATGAGGCAATGCTTAATAAAATAGTTTATTCAAGATTTGTATTCCCATTTTTATTATAACATATTATATATTGTAAACAGACTATCTGATTTAATAAATGTATATTTCTATCATCAATAAAAATATAAGGTGCAATGATTTTAAAACAAATTCTAAATAGTTTTCTGAAGAAATAAAATACACTGAAAGTGTAAAATTACATAATATATAAAAATATTCTATATAATAAGGTATTATACATTGATGTTTTTACAGTGATTGAAAGTTTTGAAATTTAAACTACAAAAATACAATTGAAAATACAATTTGAAATTTAAACTACAATTCAAACAACATGATAGAAATAATCATTTGATTAATGGTACAAAGTATCGGGAAAAAATCAATTTACAAATAGAAAAAAAGTATTATTAAACTTTAATAATGACACTCTAACAGTTTTCTCCGGCAATAAGTAATAATAGGAAATACTGCCTGTATGACTATTCAAGTTTTTAGAATATAAAATAAGTATATTAGATTTTAAAAATTTTTTTGCATATATATCTTTAAAATGAAGTATACTGATATTTAATATTTTCTATCAGAACAAACTGTATTTTTATAAAACTCCAATATACGTAATAGTTTCTTTATTTTCACAATCCTTACTTTGATTTTAACTCTGTATATAAATATTTTAACAATAAAACAATTTGTACTGTCTATGTAACTGTCTTTATCACATAATCTTTTTTCAAGTAAAAAGAAAAAAAAATTAAAGAAAGTTTTGTCAACTGAACAAAAAGAAAAAAAAAAAAAATCAAAAGTTGTGTACTAATGAAGAAAAACAAGTCCATGATAAGTGTCCATGATTAGGTTCCACAAATGGGATTCAGTATAAAAAAAGAAAATTAGAAAGGAAAAGAAATTTATAAAGTTCTCACAATTAGCAATTAGTTGAGAAGATATTGGTGATAGAAGTAAAAAATATTCCAGAATACTCCTTTGGAAGGAGTAATGAAATCAAGCATCTTTTACATGCTCTGAAAGCAAATTTTGTTCTTGATTACTGATAACAACATGAAAGTAAAACATTTGCAAGAAGTTTTTACTTTAATTTTAAAAATGACCATGAAAATTTCTTGATACATATTTGCCATCAAGACATCTGTAAGCAAGAGGAATAGAATATATGCAATAAAATTTCCAATATAAAAAGTTTTAGAAGAAAAAATAAATATAACAATAAAGGGCAACTTTTGTTTATGTATTTACTATCTTCAACATACAAACATCTGCTCAAGAATTGTACCATATGTCATTATAAACCAATGCAAAACAGATATTTAGAAAAAAAAAAAAAAAAACAGAATATAGTAATATATATTTATTGACAGTACAAAACTGCATGTTTTACTACAAGCAAAGTTTCAGAACAATATCATGATTAGATTAAATAAATATATTTGCTTTTTTGCATCTAACTGTCCAAAATAATAATTTTTTGAACTCAAAGAACTTTCTGGAAAAATATTAAACAAGCAAAGATTACGAATAAACATTTGGTTACCATTTGTGTAAAAGATTTCAAGTGAACTCTGTGATGACTAGTCACTAAAGGGTTCACATGAGCCTAATGATTTCACAAATGATTATTTATATTTAGAAATTTTGAAACATTTACAAATTTAAAAAAAAAAATGTGCGAAAGGAATATTTGATCCTATTAAAGGGTTGTTACATAGTGACATTTGCTTACCTCAATGTGAACCACAACAATTAAATTTAATAATTTAACAATTCTTCATATTATATATAAATTATAAAATAATATAGCACAATAACGTGAAGAGCCGCTTACCGCTTTCAAAAATCGGCGACGCCACTAAAAAGCTACAAAGAAAATAATAATAATAATAAATGGGCAAATTTTCACACTAACCCAAAAATGTACATAGCTGCTTGCTATAAATTTCTAATTCACTAAACATATAAACACAAAATTACAAATGAAAGATGTAGATAATAGTATAATTTGGATTTGCTTATAAATCTTACCTCAAACAAGAATATGAGAATAAGGAACTCTGTAACAAAATTTAGATACTCTGACAAGCGGGCGAATTGTTGTTATAATTTTCAAGATTCATTATTTTCGCTTAGAATTTCATATTTCGAGTCAGAAACAAGTGTTTAAATACAGTCTTCACAGCTTTCTTCCGCATGTGCGCCAAAACCTGGAGAAACTCATCGGATGTGTAATAGACGCCCAATTGGCATACTGAAACGATGGAAGTATTGATGCTCTAGTGCGACATGTTGATGCTCTAGTATGACACTTTTCAAAATGCAATGATAAGATATGTATAGTTTCTCCTATTCCATCAACCAATCCAAAGAATTTTATCGAGAAGTTTCGCCAGGACTAAGGAAGTTTTCTATCCCTACTCACTAAGGGTCTAGGTTTGCCACAATAATGCGTACGGGATGCTGTTTTTTGCAGTTTATCTATTTCTTAATTGTTGTCAACTTTGAAGTTTTTCGAAAAAAAAACTTATCGGCAACAAAGACTTCAGATTTTTTGCATGTGTCCCACAGAACAGATTATTGAAAGAACCTATCTTTTAAATTCGATATTTAGGAGATCAAAACAGAGAAAAGCACTTCTTATTTAGACTAATAAGTTTTGAAATAGTAAACGGCAAGAATAGAAAATGCAATGATTCATATATCTTCAAATTAAGTTCATGATTCTTAGGATCTAACTGACTATTTCAAATTACTGTGCAAATTGACCAATAACATTTGTTTATGAGATTTTATTATTTGTAATTTTTGTTTTTCATTTAATTATTTTATTTGTGTTGTTTATTCTTTGCATACTCATTCATACAGTAAAATTTAGTACTGAACACAGATGGCGCAGTGTGCTCTGGACCAATTGTATATTTAGAATGTGAGGGAAGCGCACTACAGCTTTTTCTCGTAAACACTTCAATCTGAGAGTTGGTGTGAAACTGATGCAAGCAGGCATCGCTCGCTCTTTTGTTAGCGGCAATTTCTACGTTTAAATTGGTGCAAGCAGGCACCGTTCGCTCTTTGTTTCCGGCATTTTCTACTTTAAATGTATATATTATGTGTAACCTTATATATGTCTACTCATCGTCCATGTGTGTTGTTATATGTGTGTGTGTGCGAAAATAAATAAGAAAGCATCTTTCCTTGGATTAAACACACACACCCATCTACATCATTTGTATGTTTTTTTTTTTTTTTTTTTTTTTTTTACATCAATGCCTCACTTTAAAAGCAAGCATTATAGTTTGAAAATTCAACAAATATTTAATTCATTCTCAATATTTCTAAATTAAGAATATTTATTTATTTGATGACTTACAAATTTAAAAATTATTCATCAGATGCCTAAATTGTAATATCTTATCAGTATTTTCAAATTTTATTGCCTGAATACGTATATTGATTTTGTAATAGCGTGCATAGAAAAACATGGTTTTTTCGTTATAGTTGAATAGCAAAACTTAATTATTTCCTTAAATGTTTCTGCTAATGATCAGAGATATCTGATGTCTCACTGGCTGTTTAAATTCAGTTACAGATGATAAATTAAATCATCTGTGGAAATTAGTTTTTAAGGAGCCCTTTTTTTTTAATTCGAAATCTTCTTAGAATGCTCCTTTTACATATAACTAAATTTTAGCCATCTCGTTTAAGTATATGTGTTTCGAAAATTTTTGAAATCATTTTTTTTCTCTGTACATAGTCTATTAAAGGTTAAAATTATTGAACAAAAACTGCTCGTTGAACACAAAGAATGTAAGGAAAACAGGTTATATAAAATATTTTTGATGTCTGAGAGAAAAAAATAAATAGTGATGAATTATATACAATATGAAACACACAGGTAATAATTTTGTTTCATCAGTAGAGTTCCCTTCCTAACATGCATGATTTTTAATAAGCTGATAATTCCTAAGAAAGAGCATCTAAATATTTAGCTTCTTTTTTTTCCCCCATATACCCATGTCTTTCAGAATTTTGGTATGAATACCGTTCATTAATTTAAAATGTTGATACCTATAAATAGAGATCCTGTAGCATTTCTTAGAAAAAATAAGCGTATTTTGTTTTAGTCTAATATTCATTAGTTATTCATCACAAGTGAGAACTTCTTATTTATTGCTTACTAGCCGCCTTTGGCGACCAGCCGGTTCGCCAATCTTAACGTTCGTTTAAATTTTATTAATTAAATAGGTTGATTCGGAGTTTAACCCCCTTCTTCGCCAAGTTGCGATAACGCGCCAAAGCTGGCAATCTTTATTATGCACTATAATTGAACATCTGCTCCTTTGCTTTTGAACATTTCGCAAGGCCGTTGTTGGCGATTTTTAAAAATTGTGTCAAGCAGGGGGTTAAACTCCGGTCATACCATTAAATATTTTACGCAATTCCAACTTTAATAGATTCTTCAGCAAAATATTTTAAAACTTCAAATTTTGATAGTCATATAATTCACTCATAATATTATAAAGGCCTTCAGTCGTAACGTGATATGTATCTCTCTAATTTTCTGTTACCCCTCGTAGAATTTATGCTTTAAATTGAAGTGTAAAGGATTAATCTGCAATTAATATAATAATATTTTTTTACTGAAACAAAGCATTTTTTTTAATAATATGATTACTGATAATAGAGTCACTGAGCATTTAAACTTTATGGGCACTAAAGAACATCTTTCTTAATTTATGTAATATCTCAAGAATTTGTCAACAAAATTTTCTCAGATTCATCATGAACAGATCGATTCATTAATAATGTTTAATTTTAAATGCATCAAACACTAAGAAAATAAAATGAATCGTTTAAAATACTCGGTCAAAAACAGGTTTAAAAAACTACTTAAAAAACGATGTGCTTAAAACTATAAGTATATACAAAAATATATATAACTAACATAAATACAATTTAATTACAAAAGCATGCAACTAACCTAAAAATAATTTAAATCATTGAAAACAGGTTAAAAAAAACTACTTAAAAAACAATGTACTTAAAACTATAAGCATATACAAAAAATATGTAACTAACATAAATACAATTTACTTACAAAAGCATACAACTAACCTAAAAATAATTTAAATCATCCGTTGATAATGGTTGCCATGGCAACGATCAGAACACAATAATGCGCATGCGTGAATTTTCTTCGCCACTTACGGTAACGCAAATGCATGAATTTTTCTACCCCAGTTGGGGTAACGCTATGCAGATTATACATTTTTAATTTCCTTTATTCTGTGTTATTTTAATTCAAAAGTACTTCAGAATGAATCTGAAACATGGATTAATTAACAATGTTTAATTTTAAATGCATAAAACATTAAGAAAATAAACAGAATCGTTTGAAATAATCCGCCGAAAAATGTTAACCCTAGCCTCATTACTGTTGGGAGAAAAAAAAATTGAAGCCTTACTCATTTGGCGGTGGGGAAAACGGAAGATTTTTTTGGAGGGAAAGTTAGTTTTTAATTAATAATTAAAATTTCAAAAAAAGAGACCCCAAGTGCACATTCCCGACCTCTAAGGTATACATGTACCGAATTTGGTAGCTGTACGTCAAATGACCTGGCCTGTAGAGCGCCAACACACACACACACACACACACATTGAGCTTTATTATAAGTATAGATTGCAGACTGGTCCATAGGCTTTGTAATGCAAATTGATCAACCACTGAAAGCCGCAGGTAACATTATATCTTGTTTTCCAAAAAGATATCCCTTCTTTTTTCGAATGATTGTTTTTTAATTACTTGAAATGAATTGTAATTTTTTGTCATTTCAGTTATAATAAATATTTATGCTTTAATTTATTTTGATAAATTACTGATGAAATGGAAAAAAAATGGTACATTATTCAATAATTTTCTGTTGTGTATTATAGGAAATTAATCATATAAGTCAAAATCCATAGGATTGAAAAAACCGTAATTAGAATGATCTTTTTATTTTCGTCAAAGTTTTTTTCAAAAATAAGTTTCATTTTTTTTTTTTTTTTTCCTTCAGAAAAAGATATATTTGGAAAAAACAAGGAATTGAAATTTGTTTTAACATTTGGAGCTTCAACAGCTGCTGTGTCGATTTTCGATATACAGAGGGAAAAAATCGGTATTTCTGAAATCTCACTTTGTCAGTTAAAAAGAAATTCGATTTATTGTTCTCACAACGATCAATCATGGCTTTCGATGAATCGCTAAACAATGATTGATTCGCAAAATTAATTTTCGTTTTCAGTGTTTATAGGTATTTACTGGAATATTTATCATTGATGCGCATGTAGAATTTTTAGAATTGTATGTTTTACTGTTGCATTGCTCATTTAAAATCCCTTTGATTTTAATTATCCTTTAAGAAACCGATCCGAAATTATATGTTTTGAAATAAAATCATTAAAAAAACGAAGAAATCTGGTTAAAAGTTGTGTGTGTGTCCGTGTGTAATGATTTATCTCTATTTAATTCAACATATTTCGTGGATATCAATATAGAATTGCCTGCCGAAGAGCACCGACGTTCTTACACGTCTTGTGGTGACTTAAAATTGATATCTCTTCGCATAATTTAAATCCTAATTATTGCCAAATTTTCATTTAAAATTAGCCCATATTATTTTATTCTGAAATTAGTTCTTATTTACTGATCGAAATCCCACTTTTTTTATTGAATTATTTCTAAAGTGCGCTTAAAAAAGTTTTTGACAACTTTGCTTCATATATTCCAAGCGAAGGAATAAAAATCCGTAACGTCTACAGCATGGCATAAAAGATATCTAAGCATCGCTTTTTTTAAATCGACAAGTGTCAAAGAAATCCTTTCCAAAATCTCTTAGTAAAAGCACCAGGGGAAAAAACCGTCCAGAGGCGGCGGCAGCAGGGAGGCAATTGCTTCCCTGTCGGCAGCCTCTTGTCCCCTCCTCCCTCCCGTCGGCGAGAGATTGAGAAATCGGCAAAAGTGTTCACCACTTTAGAATGGTTGTAGAGTTGTGCATTATCGAATGTGATTATTTAAAAACCACCTAAAAGTTAATATATTGTAAACAGTCGATATATCCAAGTAACGGTTAAAGTATTTTGATTATATTTGGCAAAATAATCGATAGTGTGTCAGGTCAATAATATGTCGTATTTTACGGACAATTTTTGATAGACCGATTAGGAACTGAATACAATGGATATCGCGACGTTAAGTTCGTATATTCTCAAACATCTGATTCAAATGTTGTTCATTAAACTTATAATTTGCACTACTTTTGGCAATATAACCGATAAGGTAACAAATGAATAAGATCAAGGCGATAGTCTCATTTTACATTCAATTTTTGGTCAGCCAACTATGAACTTAATGCGGTGAGTGTCGAAGATGTTAAGTATGCAGATTTTTAGACATTTGATCGAAATCTCGTTCATTTAGCTTATAATTTGCACTAGATTTGTCAATTTATTCAACAAGTGAATAAGATATCGTATTCGGTCGACAATTTTTGGGCGGCCTAATATGAACTGAATGTGATGAATGTCGAAGACTATATCCAAAATCTTCAGACATATGACTCAAATGTCGTTCATCTAGCTTCTAATTTGCACTACTTTTGGCAATATAACCGACAAGACGATGTGTGAATAAGACATGTGATATTTTGTCAAAAAGTTTTGATCGGTAGACTAAGAATTCAATGCGAATGCATGTCGACGACGTTAAATCCAAATACTCAGTCATCTGATTTAAATGTTATAAGATTCATTCAGCGTATAATTTATAATACATTTAGCATAATAATCACTAAGCTAGCAAGTGAATAAGACGTCACATTTTTCCCGACTAATCTTTGTCCATCGGCTAAGATTTTATCATAGATTATGAAATTTTTTTTTTTTTTTTTTTGTCTGACACTTCGATTACCTGCCAGTGAAATTATTAGAGAAATTGATATTATTCATGAATAGGACGATAGAGTTGTTTTCCATAATTCCTCATTCAAATTCAAGTTCTAAAATTAATCGTCAACTTATTCATCTAATTGTTACTTCCCCGATAACGAATTGATAAATTTATTTTATTCATTTCACTATGAGAATCGTCTGACTGAAATCTAATTAATGGCTAAACTAAATTTAATAAAACTCTCTTTTAATAAAACACTATTTTGACACTTGTGAACATGCATTAGCCAAATTATGTGAATGTAGTCAAGTAATATGTAACCAAATTATGTGAATCCATAAGTATAAGTAACGGGAGTAAGTAAATTTTATAATTGTAAATTTTTGCAATTGAAGTTTATTTAACAATAAAATATCTGTTTTCTTTTGCAATCTAATTTATCAGGCTACAATTATTATACTAACGAAATATATCTGACTGTAATTGACGACAAAAAAATATTTGTTATATGGTAGCTTTTTAGCTACACTAAAAGAATTTATTCAAGTATACACTAAATTGTTTAAATAAATTATTACCTAAATTTTTCAGACTCTACATTCAATATTATAGCTATGTAATCGAGGAAGGTATCGTTTTTTTTTTTTTTGTCTTTTAATTACAATTTGCGGCAAAAGCTGTATAATTTCAGATGCTTCTAAATTTTTAGCAGACTTTGAATAAAGAATGAAGATGAATAAAGATAAAAAGATGATTAAAATAGTTATTCATAGATTATTCATAAATAACACATTAGCCCTCGATATATGAATTTACTTCCTAATTAGAAGGCAGATCTTATTTGGGACAATTATTATTATTTTAATCCCTAGAATAATATAAGGTCATTTGAAATCACGATGCGTTTTCAAGTGATTTTTGCGCTTTAAATTATTAAATGCTTTCCCTTAATTGCAGATTTAAAATTAAAAATTTAATAATTTCATATGCGAGTCAAACTCGTTTTTGCATAAGAAAGGATTAAGAAAAACGAATGCATGAAACTGAGAGGATAAAACTCACTTTTTGGTAGGAATATTGGCTTGCAGTACCTTTGAATTAAAAAAGTACTTAACCTTATGAACGTATGCCTAAAAATGAAGATAGGGGAATTCATATTAAAAATATAATTGTTTTTTTAATAAAATTCATTGGTTTTTTTCAAGCCTAAATATATACTGAAAAATAAACACATGGCGGATCTAACGTTTAAGCAGTCCATTTTTCATACGAATATTTTTCTTATCTTACATAAAATAGTAAGTTTGTACATATATTTATAAAATATTTTCTCCAGCCTACTTAAGAAGCAATATCATTGTATGTTTTCAACATTCTATATTCTTCGCGTCCGAACTATAGTAAATTTTTGTAGAGTACTCGAACTTATTCTCATCGAATTCGAAACACATATGAATTCCTGCTCGTTTTTGCAATCCTTATTTGATAAATATATTTGGTATTGGATTACGCAGAAAAATTGATTTTTTTGGTGAAAACATCGAACATTTTTTATTTATTTTTCTAGACATCTAAAAAAGTTTCTTTTATAAATCTTTTTGCTTCAACATTCATTTTACATAGCTTTTGATATAAAATAATGAGAGCATGCACTTGTTCATTTAGCATGACACGTCATTCTGGCGCAATCTGTGTCTCTATCTACAGGGTGATAAAAAATAACAGGAGGTGTTCGGAGCCTTGTAGCGTGTTATGTACTAGATGAAATATAACAAAATTTGACAGCCATACACATTAAAGTATTCGGTCTCAATTTGTTAAGGAAAAAAATAGTACCAAAAAATGTCGATAGGGGAAATTCTGGGGCTGTTAGAATAAAGAATACAAAACTGTCAATGGAAACCGTAAATAACAACGCACCAGATACCATTGAAAAACGTTTCCATAGCAACTTACAAATTTCGCTCGACGTGACCACTAGCCTGACGTTCTAATAATTTATTGCATGCGGTACACGAGGTTTTCGACGGTGGCTCGCAGCATTTCGGCATTTATTCGTCTGATATGTAACTTTATTTGTCTTTTAAAGTAGGAATGTCAGGAGCATGTCCTTGATACACAACGCCTTTCAAGCTTTCAAGTAGCCCTACAACCAGAAACCGTCCTCGGCATGGTTGTAGACCAAGAATTCTTTTTATTTCAAATCTTTCAACCATTCTTCGTAAATTAGTTACGGTCATTGGTCCTCTACGTAACTGTTTTAACAGCCTGTATTCGTGAAGAGCAGCACTGTCATTTTCATCCCGCTGATAAAACAGCTTGACTATTAAGGCTCGTTCACGTAGTAGCAACGTATTCGACGAGTGAGTTCTTGCAGAATGACAGAAATTCCCGCAATCCTTGCTTTTATCTTCTATGTCATGTCACAAAGTACCCGTATAAGCAAATTACATAATAAAGTTTTCGATAGCAGCGTCAGGATTTCCCCAATCGGCGTTTTTTGGCACTAATTTTTTTTTCTTGACAAATCGAAACCGCATACTTTAATGTGCATGGTGGTCAAATTTTGTTATATTTCGTCCAGTACATAGCACGCTACAGGTCTCCGAACAGCTCCTGTTATTTCTTGATCACCCTGTATATACTACAATCTTGAATGGAATATAATCATATTTTTTCTAAAATTAGATATCAGAGAAATTAAATCTGAAGAGTTTCATTAAGAAATAGACTCAAATATTGACAATTTTTTGATGGTCAGTAAAGAAACTGAGAAAAAAAATGACATAAAATTTTTTTTACAAATACCTTTGTAAAGTTTTAACAATGAAAGAAAGAATCAGCATCTGAATAAAAAAGAAGCTAAATAATATTTGATTTTCTTTAATTAAATGAAAAATTAATTATTATGAGTTATTTGAAACCAAATGAGAGATATTGTGCTTGCCCCCCCCCCTGTCGGGTTTGTCTTGACACCCCGTCGGTAAATCTCTGCCGCCGCCTCTGAGTTTTCATTTTGAGGTTTTTACATTACTCTATAAATATAGTTCAAAAAGGAGGCAAAAATAGATTATAAGTATTTAGAAGATGTATGTTTAAATTCAGTACATTTTTTAATAAAATAATTTTTGTGAACAGAGCGGACAAAAAAAAGTGCTAAATCTATTTTACTTTGATAGTTAGTGCATACATACTATTACTCTAACTGAAACTAATAAAGTGCCAAATATTAAAAAATTTCCAACTTAAAAGATTTTAAACAATTCCTAAAAGAATAAAAGTGCAATTTTTTCATTTCAAAGTACCTAGCAGTGATTTCAAATGTTATGTCATTCTTTTGAAACTCTATTAAAATTTTTTCATTGTTCAAGGAATGAAAACATATTATTTACTGCAGACAAAATTCAAATTGTATTCGCTTGTGGAAATAGAACAGTATCTTAAAATATTATGTTAGAATTTAACTAATATATTTAATTCACAGATACTAAAGATACATGTTTTTAACATTTTAATTGTTTGATTGTTAGAAGTAATTGTTTTGAAATAGAATTTGGGATATCTGACTTTAGTTATTGAAAAATAAAAATTAAAAAAAAAATCTTTTTAACATGTCTTAATAAAAACTTTGGAATAATTAATGAAAGTTTTGGAAAATACACGAAATTTCTTAATGTTATTTAACACTATGAAATAAATATCTATATAAATAAATGAAACATTTATATTTATCTTCCTTTTTTTTACAGTTTACTTGTAATATCAATCTTGAACACATGTACAGCAGAAAAGATCAAATCCTGATACCTAAATTCAAGAAATATAAAAATTATAATTTATAAAAAATATTTTTGTTTCTTAATATTATTTTGATATAACTAAAAAAATTAGCTACGAACTCCCATTTTCTGTTAAAGCTCTCATATTTAACAGAAATGAGAGCTTTAACAGAAAAGTTGGGGGGAAGTGATTACCTAATTTTGGGGCATTAGGTAATCACTTCCCCCCAACACGTGGGTGATAGGAAAGTAGCAAATGTTCAGTTTACTTAAATTATCTAATAATGGCACTTAAATCATAGAAAAATAAGAAATATTTAATTGCTGCAACATATATTTAGCAACTACATTCATATAGTTTTTATACATCTGTACATAAACAACATTAATTACTTCTATTTCATAAATTTGAAACAGAAACGTTTATCCCGATTGAAAGAGTTTTCTATTTAATATGAACTATTGTTTCATTAAACTCAAATATTCAGAGAATACAATTATTTTAATAAAAAGTAGATCGTGTTGAAATTCATTCTTACCTTCCATAAAACTAATGAAAATCCCAGGGTTTGAGCCAAATGAACAATAACTAGACTACTTACTATGAGTGCAAAGCATTGCCCAAAAGCTACCAAGGCTTAAACCGATCAGATCTGGTCGGTATCCCTTGCCATAGAGTAAGCCTATACAATTTGCAAACTCGCGGAATGGAAGGCTTCGGCATTAAAATTTCCACTAGTGTCTTAATTATGAAATAGCATCTTAACTGGAACATGACTGCGGAAATATCGAAAGATGAGTTTAAAGATTAAAAACCATCCATCAATAGCGTCTTCATTTTATTTACTTATTTTTGCGCCCAATTGATTTTGTGCCCACTTTAATGGTGGCCAAATAGCAAATTTTTTAAACTGTTAATTGCTAGGCATATACTTTGAAATGGAGAAATGTTTAATATAAAGTAAAGAACTATATTTTATATTGTTTGTATTAATAAATTTAATGCTCAAAACACAGTAAAACTAAAATTTTTATACAGTTCCTTATCCTTTGAATAATATTTTGTAAAAATGTTTTAGTTTACAAACATTTCAAACAACACAACTCATCAGTGACCTAGAAATGAAGTTTCGAATTTCATTTTTTTTTTTTTTGATAAATGAGGGCCTGGAAAGAAAGCCGCGAGTTCATTGGTGGATATTCATCAAGGAGTCTTTAAAATCTTGTAAAATTGTGATTTTTAAATCTTTGCAAATACGTTAGTTTTAGTCAGAGTGATGAAATTATTATAATTATTTTTTGTTTAAAATGCTAGTTTTATAAGAAAATTTTTCTTAATATGACAAATAGAGCATAGCTACAGGATAAAATGTTCCATTTTATAATAATTTCAAAATTGTATTTTTTGACTCAAAAAAATTAAATTACAACTCTTTGAGTCATTTGAAACATTATTTGAATTTCAAATATACAAATTTTATAATAAAGTGAAATATACAATTCACTTTATTCATAACTATATTAAAGGTTATATAATGTATTATATTTTCACATATTATATAAATTTGTAAATGTGTCTCTAAAGTTATAGAAATTAGCATTCTGTCTCAATTAGAATAGATAGTTTGCATACATGAGGAGACGAAGTTGTGATCAGTTTTATTTTGCTCTACCAACATTAATTATACAGACAAAAATACAGGTATTTAAATAATGAAAATGAAAACAATTACATCTGATATTGAGAAATGTACAACGTTATAAGTTCAATTAATAGTACAATACATATTATAGATACATTTATACATATTAAACACACATATTATAGATACATACATTTTATAGACATATTATATACATACATATTATAGTCATATTATATACATACATATTATAGACATACTATATATATTTTTAAGAAACACATATTCAGGATCCTAGCTAAATTAAGAAAGAAATTACCATTACCCCTAGTAAAAACATTTCACTTCATTCATAATCATTTTAAAGGTTATATAATGGTAATTTCTTATATATTATACTTTCATATGTAAATTTATATTTTCCTTTAGGTATTGTTCTCTCAAAAATGCTTAAAAAATTGCTTAGTGTACTTTTAAAAACTTTTTGAAATTTTCTTAGAATTAAGCTCAAATTTAGAAATAAGAAATGATGAAAACTTCTTACGGTGCAGTCAATTTTAAATAGCTGCTGCAAGAAACTTTTTGTATTGGTCGCAGTTTAATTAGTTCTGTTCCAGATTAAACTTCAAATTTTAAGTAAGGTTATCGAATAATTAGGGAGATGCATAATAAAGAAAATGATGTATGGTTCTAAAATAGTACATGCTATCTTTCTATTAAAATTTGAAAAATCATTTTCTGAGGGAATCATTAAAAGGTAGCAACATAAACTATTTAAATAAAAAATTTAGCAATCATTAATCCCAACCAACTAACTGGTCGTCAAAGATAGAAAACAAATGAATAACATAAACACCAAAAAAGATCATCTTAATATAAGCAGAAATGGAAGCTAAAAGTATGAATAGAAATTAAATTTATCAAAATAATATATTGACTACCTAAAAAGTAAATTTATTTGAAGAAACGAAGAAAAAATTGGAAATGAAAATGGACAGCATTTTATTAATACAAAAAATAGTTGTGCATAGCAAAAATTAAAACAGATTTTGTACTCATGATTGATTGATTGAGGTTTAAGGGCACAAGAGCCATGTTTGGCTAAACTGCGCCAATCAAATGGTAAAAAGAAACTCATGAATAAAAGATCAATCATATAAATGACATAAAATATGAAGAACTATATGCAAATTAAGATAAGAAGATAAAAATTCAAGAAATTGTTAAAAATATTTAACAAAATCAATTTTCAAATGATAATGTCAAAATTGGGGATAAAAAAATCATTGTAGTCTTTTGACACGATATTTCTTTGTGTACTTGTCATGGACAGTGGTACTAATTGTCTTAGGATGAAAGGTTTTAAAATTAATCCAATGAAATGGGCTGTTTTTTAATTTTTCTTTAACAATAAGATTTTCGGTTGAAGTAGGGGTTTTAAAACTTAGTGTTGATTGTTCTTGCGTATCAAAAACTGGGAAAGTTTCTTCAAAAGTTTCGTTTGGGTCATAGTCTATAGTGTCTTCAACCACATCAGATGTAGATGGACTAATTGATAAAATAGAATCTGAAGTAATTGGGATATCAGAAGGATCTGGAGGTTTAGGTGGGACCTCAGTGTTAGATGTTTTTGCACTTTGAGATTTTGCATTCTTGCGTTTTTTCTTAGAGATTCGAGCTAAAGAAACTTCAAAATCTTTGGATTGAGAAACAGGTAGAGAATTTTTTGTCGAAGTAGAAGCTTGATTTCGATTGGTTTCAGTTTTTTGCAAGTTATTGCTCTTATCTGATCCATGAGCCGAATGTTTGCAGGAACAGGTATTCATAATGATAATTTCTGTAATCTCTGTCTGAGAGCCAGTACATTTTAATGTTGATTTCATGGCACCACTATAAGAAAGGCCAGGTTTCGGTGTCCTGTTTAAAACAAACTTTCTCGCTTCTGCATAGGATATATTTCTTTTAACTTTAAGGCTTTGGATTTCTTTCTCCATCTTCCATTTAGGACAATCACGAGAATAAGTAGGGTGAGGTCCAGAGCAGTTTAAACATTTCAAAGCTTGCGAGCTACAAACTGAAGTTTAATGGTCAGCAGCTGAGCATATAGCACATCGAAGGCTGCCACGGCAAGTTCCCTGTGAATGTCCGAATCTCTGACATTTAAAGCAACGCAGAGGATTCGGAATATAAGGTTTAACTTTGGATTGTATGTAGCCAGCCCGTATAAATTTCGGAAGTTGAGGGCTACTGAAGGTCAGAATGACATTTTTGTAGGAATTAATGTACCGTTACGTTTAATTTTTATACGATGAGCTGAACAAACTTTTTGAGAATGTAATTCCTGAACGAGTTCAGTCTCCGAACAATCAAAAAGATCTAAATCAGAGATTACCCCTCGAGAAAAATTCAGTGTCCTGTGAGGAGTTACCTCTACAGGGAAGTCTCCAAGTTTTGTTAATTTCTGCATAGCAGCAATCTGAGCTTTTGATAAGGTCTCAATTAGAAGATCCCCTGATGGAAGCTTTTTAGTAGCTTTGACATCGCCAATAAATGATGAAATTAATCTTTGAACAAGGAAAGGTGATACTTTATGGAAAGTCTTTGTTGTATGTAAGATTAAAAATCTTGTATCTTCTGTTATAGGTAAACGTGGCAAAGTGTTAAAAAAACCCATGCAAAAAGAGCAAAAAAATTCAAGCCCCGACGGCACCGCCCACCACGGAGCCCAACAAGGGAAGGCAGCCACCGGCTCTGGTTGCCTCCAGCCTCGGTGCTTACACTGATGCTAGCCAGAACTTATACGCTAAGAGCCACTTCCAGGAACGTCTACCACCCTTAACGCAGAGCCCCAGAAGGTGACTCCTTCGCTTGATCCCCTTGAGCAGACCAGCCAAATGGCTGGGATACCAGCCGATTGATGCACCGGGGACCGAAATGTACCACCCGTCTAATGGGTCGCCACGCACAGCAAACACGTGGGGGTATTTGCTGTCCATGAGAAGCAAGAAGCAAGCAGAGCGGCGACAGTTTCTCATGGAGAGCTCCCTCGCCTACCCTCGAGGGAAAGAAGAAAAAAAGGAGACAACAGAAGCTGCAGTCGAGAGTAAACATAAAGGGAGTAAAGATCCCTGGGTACCTCGGGGTTGGGACACCCGTACCCACCAAAAGAAGGTGAGCCCCTGAGGGGTTTGTACTCATGTGTTTAATAGAAAAGCAACATTAGAATCTGAGATAACAACGAAATTTATTTTCATCATGATATTCCAAAGCAAATCGAGAAATTATGCATAAATGTTTTTAATTACTAACATTAAGAACAAAACAGCATGACCACTAAAAGTGTAGCATTAGAAATACTGATAAGAAATTGATATATTTTAATTGCAATAACTTTAACAGTTGCTGCACATGCCCAGTATGGATATTAAGGATTTTTGTATCAAACAAGCTTCATTAAAGCATATGAAAATCTTTCGGAATTTTACAAAGTTCCTTGAACCCTATCAGTCACTCAAAGGCTCAATGAAAAAAAAGAGATTTTCAAAGCTGAAAATCATTAAGAATTGATTAAGAAATTCATTGACTGAAGATAACTCTGAAACCTATGAATCGTTTTCAATTCTAAGAGCATTATTAGTTGACTTAGTGGAAGAAATAATTATTGGTAGGCTAGCCCAATAATCTAGAGAACTAAAGTACGTGTCGATATCTCCTTAAAGTAGTGAATCGTATATAGTGTATTTCTATACTTTAGAGCTTTAATCTTTGATGATAAGAAGTATTCTTTAAAAATATTTAAGATAGTTTGCACGTTATTTTGAGCTTCTATTAAAAAAATTCTTAAAATAACAATGTAGATCTAAATATATTAGTACACCATACACCTGTAAAAACTAATATAAAATTAGATATTAAGTTGAATCTTTGATAGCACTCACTTCTCTAAATAAGCATAATATTTGTACATTGCAATTAATAATATATCTAACATATTTTTATTAGGAATAAATTATGTTATTTTTTCAATTTTAATTATATATATGGGGAGGGGAGGGCAGAGAAGGAGTGTATGGGGACCCCTGTTGTCACCTGACTACTACTATTTTAAGAGCCACTCCACAGCTGATATTAATATGTACTTTATGCACAGATCTGCAATTTTTTTTTCAGCAATTCAATTTTCAGTATCAAGAATTAATTTTACAAATTGTATTCAGTATCAAATTACAGGTATTAAATTCGAAAACGCATGTATCCAATTATAAAAATCTTCAAGGATATACTTCAAAAATCTTTGTCAACACTTACTGCATCACAAAGCATAAAAACTCCATTGCTTAGTAATACAAAAGGATAATTTCTTAAAATGATAATTTAATTTCAAAATTCAAGTTGAAAGTGTTAAATAGCTGAATTTTACATATTATGTTAAATTATTCAGAACTTTCACAAGTTATAACTGATTTTAAGAAGAAAATTCCTAGAAAAAATCATTCTGACGATTCTTTGATGCTCAGTTTTTGAGGAAACAAATATTACTTTTTTGAGAGCACACATCTTCATTACATGATGTATAGGGACTTAGTAAAATTTAAAATAAATGCATAAAGAAACACTTAAATATAAAACCATGTAGTTTATTACACATGAAAACACTTTCATATAATTAATTTCCAACGGTAATTTTAAATGTATAATTTCATATCATAATGGTCTTCATGCGCAAATAAAAAAGAAATTTAATTGATGCAAGAAACAGGTTATTCAAGAAATATAAATATGGCCTATGAGAAGTATTTAATATCCTCACATATTTTTATGAGGTAAAATGATAAGTATTTGCTGAAAAAGAGAATAGTAAAACTATTCCAAAATAAAACCTTAACCTTCTTTGAATAAACAACTGACAATTAAACTTCTCAATTACAAAGCTTTTTTTTTTCTATGTCTTCGTAAATGTGCGTTTAAACTTCTTTTTCGAATAAACGCTTTACTGAAGATATCACATGAAAAAAGCTTATAGTTCGTATGAATACGTAAATGTGAATTTAAAAATTTTTTTCAGAAAATCTTTTACTGCAAATATCACATGAAAAAGTCTTTTCTTTCATATGAATACGTAAATGTCTATTTAAATAATTACTTAATGCAACGTTTTACCACAGATTTCCAAATCATGGGGCTTTTCTTTAGAATGAACTCGTAAATGCCTTTTTAAAGAGCCATTTTCAGATAATTCTTTGCCGTAGACTTCACAAATATAAGTTTTTTTTTGTATGAATACGATAATGTATTTTTAAACTGCTCTTTACAGAGAACATTTTACCACAGAATACACAAACACAAAGCTTTTCATCCGTGTGAAACCGTAATGAATTTTTTAACCGAATGAAACCATATATGCACTTTTAAATGGTTACTTGTAGCGAATGATTTACTGCTGACTTCACAATCATTAAGCGTTTCCTTCAAATGGGCTCTTAAATCAGCCCTTAAGGTATTTTTTCGGTTAAAGGTTCTATGGCAGACTTCAGAAACAAAAGACATTTCTTTTGTATTAATTCATAAATTGGATTCTTAAATCAATACCTTTATGAAAGGATTTATGATAGATTTCATAAACAAAAGGCTTTTCTTTGGTAAGAATTTTCTCTAAGTTCCTTAATTCTGTTTTTCAGATTATTATAGGTTATGATTTGAAACATCTAAAACTCAGAAGCAAACTCATCCGAAAAGAAAAGTCACACATAATGTTATGATTAAATTTCAAAAGAAATATATGACTCACTTTAAAAATTTTGCGAAATTCTATACTATAAACTGTTTTCCCAATCTGTACAGAAAAAAATAGTCATAGATTTTACTAGCTAGAGTACAGAGTTTTAAAATGAATCCTTTTCTGAGCTCATCATCTGCATCTGCCAGGAACAAAGGGCAGTTCTGAGATGAGGAAGCGTTCACTCCTTTAGGTTCGTAGTACAAACTTCGTCTTGGTAAAAGAATAAGTTGGCCAGGGTTACCAGATGACCAAAATTTGATTTTCTGTTTCAAGCGCCAATTTTCCTTAAATCAGCTTTTCAAAATGACGTTCTTTCAAAATAAGAATCCTAAAAAGAAAAAAAAAATCAGTAATTAAAAATTGATATGAAATAAATTTTAAAACACCTTTGCAAATTGTTTTGCATGAAGGAATTCAAAACTCTTTAATAGAGAAAGAATGAAAAATCACTAATATTTTATTTTATATCTTTTGATATTTTTGAAGTTTGATCAGTTTTATTTAAAAAAAATGATTTCAAACTCATCGGAAATGTTCGGATTTAGTTAATCATCAATCCCGGCCAATAATTCAGTTTAGTGCTAAATTCAGATTTAGTTAGTATATTTCAAAACTAAATTAGTGTGTTATTTCAGTCCCCTGAAAGATGTCAAGTCGCCTATGCTATAAAATGCATGATGGCTGCGACTGAGGCCAATAATGCAGGAAAGAAACTCAGTTAAAGTATAAGTGCTTAGGTAAACAAATCTCCAATATAAAAATCCTGCTAATTTTATTAAATATGCAAATAAAAAGTTGTTTCATTCAGAGATTTTTCGTAACTGTTTCAATTCGAACAATTTTGACACAAATGACTTTTCCCAACACATTAGATAATTTTGTTAGTCGTGAAAAGTTACCGGCTTGCAAAGCAAGTGCATTAACTTTATATTCAATTTCAGCAATTAACTTTTCTAAGAGAAATTTTTTCTTTTGTAAAGAGATCAAGAAATCAGATTCTAACTTTATGCCATTGCCAACTATTTCTTTGATGATCTGTTTTTACAAAAAAATAGGCGACATTTTGAATGGGCTTACGTTTCTACAGTTTTCAATCCTTTTAGTAAAGTTTTCTGAGTCGATACTGCAAGACTTCTTTATGTGGACATAGATTACATGTTGTGAAACATAATATTTTAAATTGAAATTCCCCGCTTCAATATTTTTAATGCTAAATTCTCTTTCAACAGACGCTTGTGCAAGTGAAAAAATGAAAATAATTTTCAAAACTTTCCACAATTTTAATTACAAAGTTTCTAAATTTATGATCTGCAAATAAGGGAGAAAATAATCCAATATCATTTTTTGATATTAAAATTATGGAAATAGACTAAAGACGATTTAAAGTTGATTTAAATGATGTAAAGTTGGATTGATGATTTAAATGATGTAAAATTGGTGTGCACTAGCTGTTTATCAAATATTTCAACTCTGTTATGAAAAAAAATATTTCTGACTTATCTTGCAATGAAGAAACACCATTCTTCTTTGAGCTCTAAACTTTTAGGAAGTTCCTTTTCATCAAACTGGAATTTTAATTGAACTCTGTTTAGTTATTAAATAAATATCAAGATTTCTAAATTTATTAATAGTTTATACATATCCTTTGAATACTTATTTCTTGCATTTTTGTAACACATATTTTAGGAATGGATTAAAGAATATGAACAAAGATCAGAAACAGTTTGGCGTGTTCAGAGAACACACAAATCAACTGGGAGCCTTAATGTTTATATAGGCGACTTTAGATGTCAGCACAATGTGCAACAAGTAATAACTAATATTTCATATTTTAATGCTTCAAATTCCATAAAGAATGTTTTTCTATAAATGTGTTATTTTAGGCACTTTTTGTGTTATTATTTAGTTGTTATGTGTTGTTATTTAGAGTTTATTTTACATGTGGCAAGAAACATATTTGTGTCTGTCTAGCTACAGATATATTTAATTGTATCAAATTCCACTATAATAAGCATTTGTATTATATATGTTTCTTAAATTGTTTTATGTTTGTTTTAATATTACAAATCCATAAAGTTATAGAGCATCCATACTCTGTACCATATATCAACACATATTTTTAACCAAGGCCTGATCTATAGCTCATTTTGCTTGAGACAAGAATAATATTTGGTGTATGCCTTGTTACAGAACACTTAGCAAATATTGCATAGTTTATATGCATTTTCCTAGTATGGAAATAACGGTTCTTTTTATTCTCTTTTTAATCTACTGGCCAGTTCGACAAAGGAAAGAAAATCCTGTAATTTGTTATCTTCCTAACACACATTTGATTGAATTAATTTAATTAATTTCTTAATTGGATCAATTGCTTAAATTTAAAAGCTGTACCTGTTACGCCAATTGCATTCTATGAAGGGTTAAGAATTGGAATAAAATATAGATTTTTTTTGAATAATTTTTATAAATTTATAATCTTCAAACATATTTTAAGTATTATTAAAATAAAAAATTAAGACTTTAGATTTGTTTATTATTATTTGGATTTTTTAAAATCATTGCTTAATTGCTTTATAAATAATATTAATCTTCTTCTACTGGAATTCATCAACACTTAGAGCTCTCATTATTGATAATTACATAAATATACCGGATACCGTGCAGTACTTTAAATTCTATTCAATGGTAAGTTTTAACTATTTAAATTTGATGAATGATAATAACGAATAATATATATTACAATATATGAATAATATATAAACAAATATATGAAACATAGATGGTATTTATCTGGAAACAGATTGCAAATGATTTATACCGTATTGAGCACTGGCTTTTGAACTCTGTTAAAAAAAAATCATATTTCTGCCATGTAGGAACAAGATTTCCAAATTTGGCTTTTTAAGAATTACCTAGGGATAAGGATGGCCCTTAGATTTCTGTATTTTCTTTAAGTTTCAAACTTTTTTTGCAATTCCTTGACAACAAATTTCAATAGTTTCGTAATCCAGTATTATCTAATATTTCATATCTTAAGCGTAAAATGAAATTCCTAACTAAAAAGAGATTTTTAATTATTTTAATAGCTTACAAATATAAATTATTTTTATTTTGTGTTTATGAATTTAAATGTAAAACATTTTAGATTTGTCATGTAATGTATATATTGTGTACATGAAAAATATTTGTGTTTTCATAACTTTTAATTCAATTAATGCAGGACAGGTAACTAGTATATACTGTGGCGTATGTGATTGGTTATCCCATTCTATAGACGTGATTTTAGCTTCTAATATAAAACTCCATTGAGAATTAACTAATGAATTCAGTTTTATGATTAAAACCCTATGTTCCATAGAAATAAAATTGAATTTATTATATCTTTTTATTATGAGTTGTCAAAAGATTGAGATAAGAAATTTGTACTTAGTGAGAATGTTGGATTTATTCGTCACTTACGTACTTCCTTCATTTAATTAATTATTTTTCAGTATTAATAATTATTTCTTATATTTTCAATAATTATTTCGCTTTTTCCTCTCTAATATTATTAGGAATTATTATATATTGAAAAGCTTAAATTTGCTTTAACAATACCATATAATATATCCATGGTAAAGTATTCAAATTGTTTTTAATTACAGGTACTTTTCACTACCAAAACACAAAGAACCATTCCCAGAAGTTGTAGAATTTCCTTCATTATGCGAACTTCTGTACTCGCATAATGATTTGCTTGATAGTGCTGCTAATAAAAAGTTCAAACCGTAATCAGAGCTAAAGCGAAAGCGTCTGATTGAATTGTTTGAACTGGGACATACAGCAGCTTCTGCAAGAGAGATGTTGCAAATGGAATTAGATCTTCAGGATAAAGAAGCATGTGAGGACAGTTTTAAGTTACCCTCATTATCTGTTATAAATCATTAGTGAATAATCAATTTAGGAGAGTCTATGGGTCACGAAAAGAAAGTGTTATCATCAGAGAAATTGAAAAATATATTTCCTCTTACAATCAGCAGCCATACTGTAAAGCTGCTTTTTCAAAAGAAAAAAAAAATAGTTTGGCAATTGCTCTAGTGACTTTGATCATGAAACGAAGTATAGATTTGCTTAGCAATGCTCAAGAATTGATAATGTTAACGCACCTGGCCACATTAAATAATCATTTCTACTTATTTTATTTCTTTAGGTGTAACTGAAGGAGTACCTACTGGGTACATCATCACAAATGCTGAAGAAACTAATGTTTTTTGTGAAGGAGTGAAACTTCTTTATGAGTGTTTCCCTAAAAACTGTTGTTTATTACAAAATGGGCCACTGATTGTAATGATAGATGATGATCGGAAAGAAAGAAAAGTGCTGAGTGAAATACGACATAATTGCACTTACTCAGTCAGTTTCATGTGCTGAAAGCAGTTTGGCAATGACTTATTAACAGTGATTATAAAGATTATTCTAAGAGAGAACCGTCAAGAACTATATTTTTTCACATAAAGCATTGATGTATTCAGAAACTGAAATGCAGCTGAAAGAATTGCTTCAAAATATTCCAGAGAATAACACGATCAAGAAATATGACAAGTTTATAGTGTATTTGAGTAAGTTGCTCTCCAAAATGCAATTATGGTGTACTTTTTACAGAAAAATGCTTTTAACCAGGTGAAACAATGCAACAAACTTTGTTGAAAGTTTGTTCAAAGTTTTAAAAGGCATCATACTTGGACATGTGGAAGCACTTAGCTTGGTTCAATTATTGGGCTTCATCGTCATTGTAGATATTTAGATTTTAGTTTTGGGAGTTCTTCCTAAAAACTTGTAAAAAAGTAAAACGCTTGAGGACAAAGGCATGCAGAACATCAGATCACAAAATAAGAACAACATTTATTTCGAAATTGATCACTATTTTGTTGATTTGGAAAGTTCCATTTGTATTTGCTTTGTTGATATGAATCGTAAACTTTGCAAAAATTTAAGTGCAATGATTCTGAAGCAAACTAAGCAATCAACATTTGTTCATTGACTAGAAAGTAGGAATTTAATATATGAAGTGGCTACTGGGAAAAAGTTGGATTCAAATAGTACTCTCTTGCTACCTTTAAGTTTTGATTCATCACACAATGCAGTTTTCACTCTTTCTCAATCTAATGGTGCTCTACATCCATAATTTTCTTTTATGATACTTCCAAATACTCCTAACGATATACTTTCACAGTCTGATAATAATACACTTACACATTTTTCAGATGAGACACTTTCACCTACAGATTGTGACAAATTTTCTCAACCTTGCAACGATAACAACATGGTTCTACCAACTATTAACACTACTGCACAGCCCATTCTAGTTACTTATCAAAACTCAGAGAGTGAAACGAATGATGATTACTTACAAAAATTTGATGATATAATTAATCAGATTAAATCTAAGTACAAAAACAATCCTGATGCTTTTGAACTCACAATAAAAAAAAATGACAATTTTGTAAAAACAGTAACTGAATGGATGTCTGCCTTGCATAACTTTGGAAGGTACTTTTTAAATATATTTTTGTAGACTTGTTAAGTTTACATGTGAAAATTCACTAGATAGAAAATAAGATTTAATATGTGGCAGTTTAATGTTTATGTTATATGGTAGAAAACTTATTTTTTTATTTTTAATGACTAAACTTTTAAATCTAGTTTTGAAGTCTATTTAGCTTTAGATTTCATAATTGTTTGGTGCTTTTCTTTTAATTTTTATTGCCGTGTAAATTGAAATTGAAAGAGTGATAATTTTATTGTAATATACATTCAGTACGTGAATTTAAAAATGTATTGTTAAAATTTTACCGAAACAGTGTATGGTTTTCTATTAATTTTAATTTAATGTTCTCAAAAGTATAGCTAATGTTATATGTCATGGGTTAATACTAATAAATTATCATTTTTTATACCACATTTAAAGAGTTTAGTGGAAGAAAGTGTCAAATAGCAATTTGAAAACTTATACATTCATCTTTAATAATATGATAGCATCTCTTCTATAGAAAATTTAATAAGATAGTTTCAATATGAAAAGGGGTTTTGTAAGTGGCTTTCTTGTATTTTTATACATTCTAAAGCTAAATTTCTTTAATTCGTTAAGATGTCATGTAGAATTTTTTTCCACTAACCTCTTCAATTGTATGTTGACAATTGGAAGAAATTTACTTAGGTTTTCTCCCTCCCCCCTTTTAGAAATCTTAACAAATCAAGCAGACTTTCGAAGTGCAGCAGAAGAGGCAAGCAAATACCTGTCCAACCTACAGCAATTGCAAGAAGAAAATCAATTTAATGTGGAAGGTAAAGTCAAATTGATGGAAGACTAGTTAAGCGAGCATTATCACCTGCCCTTAAAGAACATGCATATAGAATTTTCACTGAATTACCTAAAAAACATCCAAAAACTAAGCGTAGTTACCCCCATGGTGTTGAAAAGAATGTATCTCCTCCAAGTTAATTTATACTTATTGTATTACTCTCATTCTTCAAAAATATGTTTGTTAGTTGTAATTTTTTTTTCGTACATGCTTTAAAAATGTACTAGAGCATTCTAATAGGATTTGTATGGTGTTAAAATAATTGGTATTCAACTAACCTCTTCAATTTTCTTCAACTAACCTCTTCAATTATATGTTGAAAATTGGAAGAAATTTATTTAGGTTTCTTCTTTTACCCCCCTCCCCCTTGGAAATCTTAACTAATCAAGCAGAGTTTTGAAGTGCAGCAGGATAGGCAAGCAAGTACCTGTCCAACCTACAACAATTGCAAGAAGAAAATCGATTTATTGTGGAAATAAAAGTCATTTTGGTGGAAGATCAGTTAAGCGAACATTACCACCTGCCCTAAAAGCACATGCATATGGAAGTTTCACTGAATTACCTAAAAAACATCCAAAAGTATAGTTTGTCACATTGTTTTGAAAGGAGTGTATTTCCTCTAAGTTAATTTATACTTATTATATTACTATCATGCTTCAAAAATATGTTTTAGTTGTAATTTTTTTGTGTGCATGCTCTAAAAAAGCACTACAACATTCTAACAGGATTTGTATGGTGTTAAAATAATTGGTATTAATATGGTATAAAATTTTAATGCTATTATGGTATGGGGTGAGATAATGTGTATGGTTTATGTATCCATCTTGAAAAGGCGTATTAGAAAAACAGTAAGTTTGTTTGCAACACAATCACGCATATATATAACTATTTACTTGAAGACATATTTGGATTCTCAGTTGACGCGCATCAATAACGAAATTATGCAGTAAGAAATTAAATTGAATATACAAGATTCGAAACAAGAGTTGAGTGGTCTCTGACATTTAAATCTGCTTTAGTCCTATACGATACAACCCCAATTGTATTAAATAGCACTTATTTCATGAATCATATCTTAAACATTTTTCAATTTATTTTTTATATATCTTAAAGAATAAAGTAGTTGAATGAAGTACTTACAAGTTGCTCTATTGTGTATTGAGGCATTTGCAGAAGAATAGAACGTACCTTTGAAGCCAAAGAGTCCTGAATTTTTTTATTTTGAGAAGATGAATAAAACATACCTTTGGAGTTGCTCTATTGTGTATTGAAGCATTTTCAGAAGAATAAAACATACCTTTGAAGCCAAAGAGTTCTGAATTTTTTAATTTTGAGAAGATGAATAAAACATACCTTTGGAGTTTCTCTGTTGTGTATTGAAGCATTTTCAGAAGAATAAAACATACCTTTGAAGCCAAAGAGTTCTGAATTTTTTAATTTTGAGAAGATGAATAAAACATACCTTTGGAGCTAAATAGTCCCTAATTTTTTATTGATGATACATGTATTCCCATATATCAATCAAAGTTTTGTTAAACTCAAACCTGAGCTGTTGTTTGATGGGATTTGAAATTATGCTTTACATATGCATTCTAAAACTTACTCCTGTGGATTGAAATCTTTCTTCCTCTCACCCTTTATTTATTTTCTGCAACACTATTCAAAATTCTTGCATAAATTGTATTCAAAGTAGATGGATTTAAGCAGCGCATAGAAGAAAGAAACAAACAAAAAGGACTAATTTATGATTTTTTTTTATCATGAAAAAATAAGTTTAAAAATTATTTCCAAGAGAGAGAAGAGCCATTGGGAAGCACATGGCCTCAAAGGAATTCCATCTTACTTTCCGGCTGAAAATTGGAACAGTTACTGACATAAAATATAGTTTGTGCTTATTTAAAATATAAAACTCTAGATATTTATGATTAGACATGTATTTAATGTAACTGGATAGGTATATATTTTTATTTTTTATTCTTTTTATATCCTTATAATTAAACTAACTAGTCGTTCCAAAGGATGAAAGGAGAAGCGAAGAAGTGATTTAACAGAGGGTCTCAACTTAAAAATTGTAAGAACATTTTATATTAGAATGTTGAGAAAATTAGTTTAATTTTATAATTTCAAATATAAGAAAAAATTATATGAAGTATTTATATTTTTTTTTATCTTTTATAAACCTGTATTTCTATATCAATTATAAATTTATCAAATAAAGAAAGAGAGAAAAAGCATTAGGAAAAATATATCACTGACCCACAAATTTTTTCATTCTAAGAATTATAAAAATGATCAATGTCATGCTATTAATATGAGATATTAAAAAGTAAGTCTAAAGTAAACATTTTATACATCATATCCATATATCATCATTATACATCATACATATATACATATCACTATCACTGAAAGATATGAAAAGGATAATTTTTAAAAACATAAATGGGTCCAAAAGTCTTCAAACTATAATGGAATCTTGTAATGTATTTGTAAAAAGAGATCTTATCCTAATTAAGTTTTTCATTTTGAGATTTTTGCATATACTCCATAAATACAAGTTAACAGAGGAGGCTAAAAGAGATTATAAGTATTTAGAAGATTTATGTTTAAAGTCAGTACATTTTTTCAATAAAATAATTTTTATGAACAGAGCGGACAAAAAAAAAGTGCTAAATCTATTTTACTTTGATAGTTAGTGCATACTATTACTCTAACTGAAACTAATAAATTGCCAAATATTAAAAAATTTCCAACTTAAAAGTTTTTTAAAAAATTCCTAAAAGAATAAAAATGTGATTTTTTTATTTCAAAGTACCTAGCAGTGATTTGACATGTAATGTCTCTTTTGTAACTTTATTAAATCGTTTTCATTGTTCAAGGAATGAAGACATTTTTTGCTGTAAGCAAAATTCAAATTGTATTTGCTTGTGAAAATAGAACAATATCTTAAAATATTATGCCAGAACTTAACTAATATATTTAATTCACAAATACTAAAAATACATGTTTTTAAAATTTTAATTGTTTGAATGTCAGAAGAAATTGTTTTGAAATGAAGTTGGGAGATATCTGACTTCAGTTATTGAAAAATAAATATTAAAACAATTCTTTTTAACATGTCTTAATAAAAATGTTGGAATGATTAATGGAAGTTTTGGAAAAATATACTAAATTTGTTAATACTATTTAATTCTCTAAAATACATTTCATATAAATAAATGAAATATTTACATATATCTCTTTTTTTACTGTTTACTTGTAATATCAATATTCCAATCAAATAATTACATCTTACATTGAGAACTGTACAATGTAATAAGTTCAATTAAAAACACACTCCTGATAAGAAAAACATATTCAGGATCTCAGCTAAATTAAAAAAGAATCTACCATTACACGTAGTAAAAGCATTTCACTTATTCATAACCATTTGACTGGTTATATAATGTATTAAATTTTCATATGTAAATTTGAATTTTCTTTTAAGTAATTTATTATGCTAATGTTAACATGAAAATAAGTTCTTTCATGCTTTTTTCTGTATTTCTAATGTCTACAAAACACACATACTTCACGAGAATATTCAGTAAAGTATAATACGAATAACTTATGAAATACTTTTTTTGCTGCTGCTAAGCATTTAACTTATCATACATTTAATTTTCTTTAACAATATATAGTACTGCTAAAAATATTCTTCAGAATATCACATCTGGCAAAAAACTCTGTAATTTGTGAATAATTCACTAATATCATTTACAGAGTGATCTGTAAAGTCCTTTTAAAGACTTTAAATTCAAAGCGTCGTCTAGTGTCTGAAAAATCGTTGTAAATTCAAAGCCAGAGATAACGTGTACCTACAGTAAAGTGACTACAATGAATTTATTAAGACAGTTTACAGCCCTCTTAGCGGCGAAATAAAGAAGTTACAAGAAACAAGTCTAAAAAAATAAGAGATTTGTCAAAAGATGCATTCAGAAAACTATACACTATGCCATATAAAAACACAGAAAAGCGTTTCATGAAGAAATTATAAATTCGCATTTAAATTAGAGAAACAGTAAAATGGGTGGATATATTTGGGATTAAAATTATGAACGTTCTTACGTGACTCGAAGAAGGATTCGTACTAAAATTGAAAAATGAATTATCCAGCATTATCATAGAGTTTTTTTGACTTAAGCAACGGAAAAGTGAAATTTAAGCAACGAATAAAATAAACAAAAACAATTATAATAAGAACTTAAAAATACAAATGGGACAGAATACCGGAATGTAAACTGTTAAATTTTAGATATCGTTTTTCCAGTCACGTAAAGTTCATAAGTTTAATCGCGAATGACTCCACGAATTTTACTGATAACTCCACGAAACTTTTTTCTGTGATTTTATTGTGTTATAGATTGCATTGCTTTAAACGGACTTTTTGGCCGATCTCTTTTATTTTTTATATCTTCCTTATTTCGCAGCAAGGTAGGATTTGACTGTTTCAATAAATTCAGCATAGTCACTTAACTATAGGTACATGTTACTTCCTTGGATATACTAGACGCCGTTTTAAATTTTAGGAGCTTTAAAGAACTTTATCGATCACTTTGTAGATATAAGAAGTGCTAGACTGGCCAAGTTCACAGCTCGCTTGATGGCAAGTGGTCCCCCCTGACACTAAAGATAATATGGGCTTCAAGATTGTGTGTGAAAGAGAGAGCACGAAAGAATGAGAAAAACTTGATCCAGCAGCGAATTTTTAAAATCTTCTTTGTTATTAGAAACTAATTAAACAAAATAGCAAGAAATAACTTTTTTGTACAAACACGGAACCTTTTCCGAGGTATGGTCCAAATTTTTAAAACTGGAAGTCTCCTGCGGGGAAACAGGAAGTATAGTACCCATCTTTGCTGGATGTGTGTGGTCTTTGCGATGCATGACTAGACAACATGTATGCATTTTTTCTCTTATTTTATTTATAGTTGCAATTTACTGTCCTAAAATTGATAGAGAGCCTAACTGGCGTTTCTAAAGAAAAAGAAAATCTTCTTCGGACTGTTAAATCCTTACAAGGGGACATTTGATGATCAATGTTACATTTGCGAAAAAGAAGAGCAAACGCCTTTTCTGAAATTTATATGTTTGGGGGCATTTATTTGATTAATTTTACAGTGTTGTAGCCTTCGATACAACCCAGCCCCTAATCAAATCAAACAAAGGAATTTCTATCTTATTGAACAGATTTTTGAATATTCTTGCAGGATAAGCAGCTAGAGGAAAATGTTGCATTTCTGGTTTCGTTAACAAAGAATAAAACATGCGTATCTTCAGATTTTTTTTTTTTTTTTTTTTTTTTGAAGAGGTGAGCTAAAACGTTTCTCGTTTGTTTCTAATTTGCTTTTATTGTATTGACAGCTGGCTAACTTCGACAATCAGCTAAATCTCAAATCTTATCATTTGTATTATTTAAATTATATAAATAAATTCTTATTAATTTAATCATATCAATGTATAATATTAATTATATAAATAAATTTGTCAAATTAACGTAACTAAAGTTCAAGGAATCAGTTATTATAAAAGACCAAGAAATGAATTTGTTATACAGACCACAATAAAAAAAAATGCATTGGTATTTGAAGTAAATGTTTTTATGCAGAGCTGAACATGCTAAAACCATGATATTCAATGACGATTACTTTTCTTTGCTTATGTATAAAACGAATTCAAATTACAATTATATAATTCACTTATTTAAAGTCAATATTATCCCTGCTAATAATGCAGTTGAAAGAGAGTGTGCATGTGTGTTGTCGCTCTACAGAACATATTGTTTGACCATAGGCTTCCAACCGGGCAGTACAGTTCTCCATTGAGAACGGGAGCCTTCCTTAGGATCAGCAGTAGGCCCAAAGACAACGATATTTTAATATTAAGTATGATTATCCATTATGAAATAGTTGGTGTAAATTTTTTTTCATGTTAAGGGGATGATGGTCTAGAAAAGTATAGGAACTTTTGAGCTAAAGCTAAAAAATCCTTTTCTTCTTTCAAATCTTTAGCTTATATTTATGCTTATATCAGTCATTGTATCAGATTTCTCTTCCATATGTATGCATATCCAACATCAGATTGAACCTAGTCTTGGAGAAGTATGCATTTTCACAGGTATCAAATATTCAGTAGATCCCTCTTTCTTGAGAATAATTATTCAGGAAATAAATGAATAAGTTATTGAGTAACAAACGATAACAAATATATATGCAAAATTTTAAAACGCTTCTCTTAATGATTGCTTTACCCTAGATATCAAAACTGTAAGATTTTTTCACTTTTATGAATATACAATAAATTATTCTTTTTAATGACTGGTCATTCTGAATGATTTACCACAAATTTCACAAAAGTAAGACTTTTGTTTTAAATGAATATTTAATTGCACTTTTAAACAATCTTTTCTAATAAACGCTTAACCGCAAATTTCATAACCATGAGATTCCCCTTTGAATGGACATGTAAATGAAATCTTAAATTACATGTTTCAACTCTTTTAAACTTCAAATCTATGAAGTTAATATTCTTTTGTATTAAACAGTAAATGTTTTTACAGTACAATTTTTTGAATAAACAATTGAAAAGAAAACTTCTCAATTACAAGGCTTTTCTTTTGTGTAGTCTTCGGAAATGGGTGTTTAAACTTATTTTTATAGTAAACGCTTTGCCACAGATTTCACAGGCAAAAGGCTTTTCATCTGAATGAAGGCTTAAATGTGCCTTCAAACTTTCCCTTGTAGAAAGCGTTTTACCACAAATATCACATAAAAAAGGCTTTTCTTTTGTGTGAACACGCATATGTTTTCGTAAATATTCCTTTGCAGCGAATGCTCTGCCGCAGATATCACATTTATAAGGTTTTTCTTCTGAATGAGTAATTAAATGCCTTTGCAAAGAGAAATTTCTAGGAAAGGTTTTGCCACAAACATGACAGCCAAACGGTTTTTCGTTTGTATGAATACGATAATGTACTTTTAAACTGCTCCATACAGAGTACGTTTTACCACAGAATGCACAAACACAAGGCATTTTTTCCAAATGAAGCCGTTCGTGAACTTTTAAATGGTTACTAGTGGCGAACGATTTACTGCTGACTTCACAATCATTAAGCGTTTCCTTCGAATGAGCTCTTAAATCAGCCCTTAAAGTATTTTTTTTGGTTAAAGGTCTTATGACAGACTTCAGAAGCAAAAGACATTTCTTTTGTATTAATTCATAAATTGTATTCTTAAATCAATACCTTTATGAAAGGATTTATGATAGATTTCATAAACAAAAGGCTTTTCTTTGGTAAGAATTTTCTCTAAGTTCCTTAATTCTGTTTTTCAGATTATTATAGGTTATGATTTGAAACATCTAAAACTCAGAAGCAAATTCATCCGAAAAGAAAAGTCACATATAATGTTATGATTAAATATCAGAAGAAATATATGACTCACTTTAAAAAGTTTGCAAAATTCGATACTATAAACTGTTCTCCCAATCTGTGCAGAAATAAACAGTCACAGATTTCACTAGCCAGAGTACACACACTTTTAAAATGAATCCTTTTCTGAGTTCAGCATCTGCATCTGCCAGGAACAAAGGACATTCTGAGATGAGTAAGCGTTCTCCCCTACAGGTACGTTGGACAAACTTCTTCAGTTTCAAATGTTGATTTCCATTAAATTATGTTTCCAAAATAAGAAATTCTAAAAAGAAAAAAGAAATCAGTGAATAAAAAAATTATATGAGATAAATTTTAAAATGCCTTTAAAAATTGTTTTAATTGAAAGAATTCATAAGTCAGTCACACAGGAAAAAAACTAATATTATATTTTAAGTTTTTAAAATTTTTTGAGCTTGATTGATTTCATATATTTTAAAATGACTTCAAATTCATCGCAAATGCGTAGCAGCTCTAAATTCAGATTTAGTTCGTATGTTTGGAAACAAATTTAGCGTGTCATTTCATTCCATTGAGGGATGTTAAGTCTCCTATGTTATAACAAGAGTGATGGATGCTGCTAAGGCAAACAATGCAGGGAAGAAACTCAGTTAAAGTATAAGTGCTTAAAGCCAAACATATTTCCAACTTTACTCTAGAAATTTTCTTTAATTCTGAATCCATTCTATTGGGTGGGGACATCTCAAATGTGGAAATGAAAAGTCGCCGATTCAGTCCTTGATAACTATAGAAATGCTGTGCAGTGGAATTATCTCCATTCTCATGTTGAAAAAGTACTTATTGGGGGGAGTACTTGAGAGAGGAGGACAGTGATTAGTGTTTCAGTCGTAGTCTTAATATCCTCATCCTCAGTTATTGCCTATGCTGTCGAGATAAACGAACAATCAATCAAATCATGAATACTTCAGCAGAGTGCGTAAACAAATTTTAACTTAAAAAATAAGCATTTTATAAGAATTTTAGATTTTAAAAAATAAGAACCAATATTAACATAGTATTTTTGATTGAAGAACTATGAGTTTATTGAAATAAATTAATTTGAACATTAAGCGTCCAACTTTATACAAATATAAACATAAAATATCATCAGTTATTACTGAATATTTCTCACGAACAATGAAACTCAGTTATTTTTTTTAAAAAATTGATGCAAGTTTTGTCTGAAAAATTTTATTAAAGGACTTTTATTGCATATCTTAAATTATTTAATTACATTACAGTTAGTAATATTATGGGGGGGGGTTATATACCGCAACTTTATTAACATTACAATTCCTCGACTAAACCATTAAGAAAAAATCTAGAATAAAAAAAATAATGCTAATTTTATTCAATATTTTAATAAAAATTTATTTCCTTTGAGAACTTTTTAAAATCTTGTTCAATTCATTCAAACTTCTCACTAACAGCTTTCCCCCAACTCATTAGATTTTTTTACTACTAAAAAGTTAATGGTTTGTCGACCAAGAGCATTAGCTTTCTATTCAATTTCCTTTTCTAAGAGAAATTTCTTTTTCCCTAAAAAGATCAAGAAATAAAAATCCAAGTTTCTTCATTGTATTGGCAGTTATTGTTTTCGGTAAAAGGTGATATTTTGAATGGGTTGATTTTGCTAACATTCTCAACATTCTTCTTTAGCAATAATTACTTAGTGAATTCTGCCAGATTGCTTTATATGTGTTTCCTACTTCTAATAATTTTGAGCAAAATATTTAGCTTCGAAAAGATATTTAGTAGATACTCTTCTAGGTATTTGCTTATGACTCATTTTAAATAAAAACACAAGTTGTTAACACTACATCATATTTATTTTTTTGTATCTTATTTCCTGTTGTCATAATCTCGCATTGAAAACAAATTTTATCAAAAATAAATAAATAAAGGTGGCGTTTGTTTACATGACACTTCCACCTTTTGATTATTAGACTAATTAATTAAGATAATTAACTAGTCTTCATACTCCATTCAATGCACTTGACCATGTAAATACTTTAGAAATAATATAAAACATTAAACTACAGAAATTAATGTTCCCAAATAAACAAAATTAAGATTCTAGAAATGTTGCTGGCACTTTTATCACAATTCCACTTCTAGTAAAGATTGGTTTTCTATCAGAAGTATCCGTTTCAATCATCTCAGTGTCCAAAGTTTCTTTCTCACTAAACGCGGATTCATGTGCAGGAGACCTAATCTCCAAAGGATAAATTTTCCGAACAGGCTGTACAATTTCTCCAAATGAAGTTTTTAATCTCACCACTTGAAGAATTTTATCTTTACTCGGGTAAATTTCTATAACTATAGTCATTGGCCAAAGAAATTTCTTCTTCGAATCATTTTCAATTAAGATCATATCGCTAGGGGACACTTGGGGACATTGAACTGTCGTGGAATTCGTTCAGAAACATGTTGACACATCTTTCAGATTCGAACTCCTTTTCACAATTTCAGCAAGTCTTGCTCCTGACACAGGCCAGTAACTCCAGCCGAGGGATGGTGATCTGCTTCAACGGAGCTATTCGTGACTTGGCCATGACTAGCTGTACGCGACTTTGGAACCAACTTGATCTCGGAGGAAAATGGCTGATGCATATGAATGACCACTAGCATCGGAGAAGACACGTAGATTCAAGGATGAGTCACTAGCACAAACTCTCCGGGGAATTTTAATACTGTTCAGCATCTTTACATCCTTAATCCAATTTAGAAATTTCAACCTATGTTGACAGCGTTCTTGAAGAAGTAACTTTTGACAGAAGGTCACAGGACATGTAAATTCTATTGGGTCGAGTATTCGGTTTGTCATAGAAATTATAATGCGTATTATAATTATCCCGGTATGTACTTACAATATAGAAACATCACAAAATAAAACGTCTTCAGACTTATCCCACATGAGTTCTGAATCAGAAGAAGGTCTACGGTCTTCAGAAAAAAATTTCTCTCCTGTGAGCTCCCAACCTCTAAGTTTGAATTTGCCTATCGTCATCAATTCAGTTGAGGTTTTGATAAACTACAACAGTTCTTGCTCGGATTTAACTAAAATGACATAATTATCTACATAGAAGAACTCCTGTAACTTCATTGCAATATCTTGAACAGGAGTACCCATATATTTACATAAATGATGATGGATAACCACTCCTAGTAAAAAGGAATTATAATCCAATCCAGATACGATTCTTGCATACTGTTAGTAACAGTTCTGTTTCAATCCTTGCACCAAAGAAATTTCAAGTACGTCCGGTCTTCTTTTGCAACTGATATTTGAAGGAAAGCTTTTTTAATGTCCGAAATGACTCCTATTCTCATTTTGCCGAAATTTCAGTAGTAAAGTCGGAATCAGTTCTAAGTTTGGGCCTTTCATCAAACAGTCGCTTAAAGATAAATTCCTTCTCGGTGTACTCGAAGCGTTAAAAACTGGTCTCACTTGAGTTGTGGAATTGAACTTAAACACTCCTCGATGTGGAAGTTAGTGACCAGGACCTTCAGATGAGTCTTCTATAAAACTTTCACTTTTCCATTCAATAAAAACTTCATCATAACCCTGGAATTGATCATAGTTAAAAAGTTTTGTACTGGTGGAGATAAGCCTTCTTCCAGCAATACCTCTATTATTAGATAATTCTTCTACATTGGTGTAATAGATCATCTCTCTGTTCAAGTTTCATGAAACCTATAGAATTCGCTAATGATAATAATGGCCAACAATATATAATTGGCTAATGATAATAGCTTAAGTTTTTATGAATATTGTATGATCAATTTTTTTTAAAAAAAATAAAAAGGATCCAGAGAGCCTACATTTCACAATATATTTTTTATTGGGTCCTATTCCTGTTTAATCGTACAGATATTTTGCCAAGAAAAAAAATCATAACGAATTAATACTTCTTTTCTAAGAGTTTTTTGCAATTTTAAAAATGAAAAATATTACTTTAAATGCGCATTATATATTTAATCTAAAATAAAATACCATAAAAAACTATTTACAATTAAATAATTATCAGAGTTGGTACAAATAGGATGGTCCACAGAGTCAGGAATTCTTTCCAGAGTGCTCCGTGGAAACAACCAGTGTGCAGAAGTTAGAAAAAACAATAAAAAGTACTTACGATTTGCCATTTTTTTAAATTGACGGGTTAAGTATTAAGTATTTAAGTTTTTTTTTAAAACTGGAATTTTAAATTTATTTAAATATTGCAAAATTTATTATATACTTATTTATTAACACTTTATTTATTAAGAAAACACTTTTATTATTTGCCACACTACAATTTTTAACATATTTCACAATTAATTTTATAAAGGTCCCATATTCTAAATTTTAAATCTTTCTCGCTCGGATTCACTATTAAATGCCATATGTCATATTAAATTGAAATTTATTTAAAATATTCGATTAACTATTAAGTAAATCCTGAAAATACTGAAAGGTTTCATTACCATCAAAAACACACAAATGTTCAGAATTCTAAAGTTATATTTTTTCAAAAAAATGAGTGAAGATCTGATTATAAAATTCCCTTTTTTAGAAATAGGAAATAAAGCAAAAATAAGAACATGTAATATATTTAATGCAAATGGTTTTTACAAACAAGTATATGCTAAGGAATGGATTTTATTTATTTCAATTATTTAATGCATTTGAGACCCCAATCTTTGATTCGCTATTGCAAAATGCTTAAGTTTTCAAATAAATTTATTTCTTAAATACACTATCGTGTGTTGTTTCTTGTAAAGAAAATTAATTAACTTAATCAATTTTCTGATAATATGATCTAATAATTTTTACATAGATTTCTACAAAGATTTCAATGTATAATTTTCAAAATCTGTTACCATAAAAATTTTATTCTGTTACCATTTGTCTGACAAAAGGCTATGAATTTTATTGATAATAATGACATTAAAAGCTCTTTTGCGGACCTGTGTGATCAGTATTTCATTTTCATAATATCTCAAGCTATTCAAAACAACTTTATAAGTACTGAATTCTACTGAATGCTTATAATTAATTAATGGAAACTGAAAAACTACTCACCACAAGATTCACTCCGAATTTTAACAATTGTTTGTCGACCAAGAAAGCAGAAGTTTCAAAAAACTACAAATGTCTCACCAATTCACAATAAACATATACCTGCTTTTGTTGCAAAACAAACCTGTAGTCTTGCCTTCTCCGGGATAAATGGGATCTACTCCGGAAGATTTTGAATCTAGGAGCGGTGCGCACACTTCTCTCCTTTATTTCACAACTCCCAGGTTCTATTTCACAACTCCCAGGTAAACAAGCACTCCCACGCGTCAGAAGAAAGGGAAGCTACGTAAGCGTCTCCCTTAGCAACCAAATCCCCAGCCTTCTCAGAATGAATCTCGAAACTTCTGTTGTTTCAAACTGAATTATTGATTTTGATTCCTGGAAATGTTTCGATTCCAAAATTATCTTTCACTCTCCTTCTGCCTTGCAAATTTTCCGTAGGTCAGTATAATTATATATTCGCAATATCACTTTAATATAACATTGATTTCTAAAATTCATTGTAAGCGAATTAATATACTGAAAATTTTTAATTAAAATAAAAATTTTGATTTTAATCAAGAATGAACAATTAGTTTAAACGTTGTTCTACTAAACACAGTAAGGTATTGTTCTAATGGAACAAGCAACAAAAAATGAACAAATTTTAGCGAAGAGACAGAGGATTTTATCTTTACGGAATAGATTATGTATATATAGTAAGAAATTTGCAAGAAGGCGGAAGATAAGAAAAACTGAATCAGGATTTTTTTTCCCCTTAAAAACTAAGCAATCTTTAAAGTAAGAATAAAAATATTTTTTTTATAATTTTTAAGAACTTATTGTAAAAATTTCAAGATGTGAAATAAATTTTCTATAAAATCTTTCATACTGAATAAAAAAATAAAAATAGAAAATAATAAAAATATAATACTTTTTAATTAACTGATAAATACAATAAATTTTTTCAGAGATCTTTATGTCAAAACAAAGTTTATTTACGTGTGGACAACTGAAGGCAATTTAAAATCGAAATATCATCATGAACATCATTACAAAATTCCTGGAAATTATTTATAGAACATTTGAAATGCGTTATCAATGTGATTAATAATAAAATCTGTATAGAGTTTTCTATCTTGTCATGATATTTTGAAATTTCATTTGACCTGAGAATTATTAAACTAAACGCAAATATTTTTTTTCTTTTTAAAATGCAATTAAAAGTGATAATTTATAAAAATTTTCAACTTTTATTTCAGAATACCATCAATAATAAATATTTTATAAAATTTAATGTGCCAATTAAAACTAAACTCTTCTGAGTGATGTTCTGTTTAGTTTAGTTCGTTCCGTTTCTGCTAGAAAATAGTAAAATTCCTTATTCCATATGAAAACTTGCAAGCGTAAAAGACTTTCTACTGAAAATTAGATCATTTCAGTATATAATTGATAATTATAGAAATATCAATAATTGAACGATTTTAGCTCAATTTCCACTTTAGCTTTCAACTATGGAAAAAAATCATAAGATCAAATATTTGATGCAGAAACAAAAATAGTTAGTATTTCAGCGCAACAATGAAATCTACACATAAGAAAACATTTTAAAAAATTTCCAAAATTTAGAAAAAAAAAATTATGACAGTTAAACCGTATCAGTATAATGACATTAATTTAAAATTAATATTTATAAAGACAATAGTTTTTAAAATAGCATAAAATCAATTTTTCCTATAAAGAATTCGGAAATTACCGAGAAACGCCAACATCTAATTTAATTTTTAATTAATTAAAATTAGAAAAGATCACCTCGAGGTGCATATACCTTAGAATCTATAGTTGTGACAAATTTCGTAGTTGTAAATTTAATAGTCTGTGTTGTAAATTGTCAATTCACTTACACATACACATGTATATATTTTCTGTTTAAATAACAAATAAAAAAATCTAGGTATTGTGATCGGAAATTGAAACATACTTTCTTTCATATAATTTCAGCATTAAATTTTATGTATTGAAATTCATTCCATATTCAAACTTTCATGAAATATTGGATCAATTATTTTTTTCTTTATTAAAACTTAAACAAGAAAATTTCAGCCATGATTATATTTATATTAAGAAGCTGAAAGTAGAATTAAATTATACCAAATATCAATGAATAAATTGAAATTGATTATCGACAACAGTTAAATTCTAAAAGACACTATTTCATGAGGGGACATGACTGTATTAGAAATATTCATGTGCCGTGTGCCCCCCCCCCCCCCGCGAGCTGCCTCTTATTGAGACAAATAACTTTTGAAAAGACTTTAACGAGTTTTTCACTTTCACGGATGAGGTTTCAATCATAAAAATCTTGTTAACATAAAATTACTAGTTATTTTGTTTTGATCAATGCAAATTTAGTTTCCAAGTTGTAAAAAAGATTATATTCTGTATATTCTGCCTACTTGATTGGAACCATTTTAGTTTTTAAACATGCTTTTCTCTTAAATACTATTAATTGATTTCTCTGTTTTACGCCCCTTGGTAATGTCTCCCAGGGCACTTGCCCCATTTTCCACACTTTTTTTATGCCACTGGCAACATCGGAGAAAATCATCCTCCCCCCAAAAAAATTTTTATACCATCTAAAAAGTCAAAAATTTTATTTTTTAGTGGTACCAGTTTTATTTCCGTGCGGTATTTACTTCAATTTTTATTATTTTTTAAATTTAATATTTGAATAAATACAGGTTGAAACAAGGAAATTTATAGATACTTCATTGCTGATTAAGGTAACAGCGAAATTACCTTCATCACCACATTGATTAGGTAATGGTGAGATTTCAAATTACACTTGCATTTTCGATATTTGTTTTATTTTTTAAAATATTTTTGGCAACACTTTTTAATGGCTTTAAACGAATTTTAAAGGGTTTTTTTTTATCTACATTAAAAATTACTGCTAATAACATCCTTACTAGTCATCCTTACCTGCATCTTTTGCGAAATAATGAAGTTATTTTATTAACAAAATATTAATCAGTTAATTGTCTCTAAACGTTCATTATATTTTAGCATTTGTGAACAAAATGGTTTTTGAAAACTGTCTGATTTTATTGATAATCTCATTTTAATTTTAAAAAGAAATTTTTCAGACGATAAAAAGATTTTGTGTTACAATATTTTAAATAAAAATAGACATGAAAATTTTTAATTCCAGAATAGCGCTGGATATATCAGCTAACAACACATAAAATAATGCCTACCAACATATGATATTTAATTTCCGGCTGGAGAAAAAGCAGTTTAATATATATTAGGATTATATCTGAGTAAAGTTAATGCTGAACAACCATCCTCAACCGTCCACAGCTGGGCTATTAAAAAGCAGCCAAATATTGCAGTTTGGGTAGATTCTTACATTCTGTGATAAATGGTTATCCCTTGTATATTTACTTTTTAGGAAACAATGTAAATAAATTAAAACACCTAACACAAAATCAAAAAATAAGATGGATATAGTAAAATAACAAATCTCCACTACCAGATACACATTAAAACAATTTAATAAAATTCAATAAAAACACGATGTTTTTGAATACGTTGTTAGTTAAAAAAAAAAACAAGATAATTCAAATATACTTTATATTTCCTCTCAGTAAAAACGGATAATTGCAATTTATTATGAAACAAAATTAAATAAGATAATACAAATATTGCTGGTTTTGGTGATAAATGTCATCAAACAAAATTTCTTGCGAAAAACACATGAAAACTCTTTATTCGGTATTTTTTTGTATATTAAACATCCCAAGAGTATTGAAATCATTTTGCCATAAAACTTATGATCTTGTTAGTCATCTAAGTCCATCCGATAAGACATTAAAAAAATCTGTATATCCCATATTCTGCACTACGGATGGGAAAATTCCTTTATATCTCACAAAATAAGAGAATTATAGCATGATAGTAATAAAAGCATATCTAAAATAATTCAGTCATTTAAAGCAAAACACAATTTTGTCGATTTGATTAAATGAATAAAATCTTACCTGCAAACCTAATTTTAAAAAAAAGTTTCACAAGCAATGGTAAATTTATTATTGAGATATAGTCTAATATTGTAATTTAAAGATGTTAATAATTTAAAAGTCATTTAAAATGAGCTTTCAGATGAGTTAACAACACATTATGAGTTTAATGTTTTTAATATAGTGCTTATTCATAAATATTTTTTAAATATTCCAGAAACGGGAAAATGATTTATTACATTAACATTTATTTTTATAAGAAAATGAAATTAGACAAGTTAATAGTGAATTGTTTTACGCTATAAATTCCTTCATGATCACACAGTACTAATAGTTCAAGATATTAGTTCAATCATATATTATTTTTGAGAGCCAGACCACGGAATTGGAAAAATAATTTCTCTGCATACTTGCAGTTGAAAACGAAATTCTTCAATATTTAAAATGGTAAGTGTTTTGGCCCATGATAGCTCATTTTTTAGAAAACATATTCACATACAAATCAAACACAAAATCGTGGACTGTATCACTTGGTTTTATTTTCAACACTCACAGGAACACACTAAAGGGTTATATCATTTGGCCACTTGATGGCGCTAGAAAATTATTAGGCGAACCGGTCTGCTGACTTATTGACGTCAATACTCCGCCCCCTTTGAAATATCACTTCAAAATATAAGGACAATTAAAGAAATAAAAATGTAACACATTACTTAATTAGACAATGCAAAAATTCAAATTATCTTACACAGAATACAAAAAAAAAAAAAAAAAAATACACACTTAAATTAAAATTTAACATTGTGTACAAAACCTTTCTGAAAAGAAAAGACATGAGATATTTCAATATGTATGATGCACAACTTGAATACGCATTATATACCATTTTAAATACTAAATACAATAACTAATTACATCAGATTTACATTGATTTTTTTTACATGGTAATAAATAAATCTTTGAAATTGCTCTTTTTTTTAACTCCTTGTGGAGTTTTTACAAATACTACTCTGACTTTGCCGTCTGATCCATGAATTAAATCTTGCATTCTTTCCATTGTCCATTGGCAAGGGGTGAAGATTATCATATTTTAAAAGAACCATAAATTCTTTTGAAACATTTTGTCTCTCAAGCTGCCATTTGTGTCTGGTTTGCAAATCATTTAAGTAATCTAATTTCCATTTTTTCCAAATTATTTGGACCATTTTATTCAATTTTTGCCATTGGGATAAAAAGTTATCTTTTCTATCTGAATAGTCTGGATCAGGAATGGGACGACCTACTAGGGGGAATTTATGGGACGACCTACTAGGAAATGGCCTTGGGGCAAAATTTCAAGATTGTTATGATCAGATGAGAAAGGTGTCAGTGGGCGACTGATTACCTTCAATTTGATTAATAATAGTCAAAAACTGTTCCATTGTTAAACAAACTTTACCAACAAATCTCTTTAAATGGTGTTTGAAAGATTTAACACCCACCTTCCATAAGCCACCGAAGTCAGGTGAACCTTGGTGGAATAAATTTCCACGTCACTTGTTCAGTTATAAATAATTAGCTAGTGACTCTAGAGGTCATAGTTTGCAAGCGTTTTAAGTCTGAAATGGCCCTTTTGAAGTTAGTTGCATTATCAGAACAGATAGAGGAACTAGCACCTGTTCTGCTAAAAAGGCGTTTTAAAGTGACAATCATTGCATCTGAAGTTAAGTCAGTGATTTCCAAGGGGATTCCCTTAGTAGCAAAACAAATGAAAAAAAATCCACATAACAGTTTTGATAATTGCCTTTCCTCTGACTCTTGTATTTAAAATAGAAAGGCCCACAATAGTCCATCCCAACATGAGTAAATCAATAACTAGGTTTAACTGTATTGGTTGGGAGATTTCCCATAATTTGGATTACAGATCTAGGTTTGTTTTTAATGCAAATGACACACTCATGAATAATTTTTCTGGCTGTATTTTTTCCAGATAAAGGCTAATATTCTTGTCTTACCAAATACAACAATGTTTGCGCACCAACATGTAAATATTCAAGATGAAAATGTTGTATAAATAACAAAGTGAATTTGTGATTCTTATAAATTAATTAGGGGAACTTTTTATTATATGACAAATCAGAATTACTTAATCTTCCTCCAACACGTAAGATACCGTTTCGGGGTGTCAGAAAATGAGTTCAGAAAAAATGGGTTCAACAACTTACCTGACTCTTGTTAACATTTTCGCCTTTTTCAAGAGCTTTTATTTCAAGATAAAAGGTAGTTTAGTTACCTGAACACGTTTGACTAAAGCTAACTTGGACAACTGCAGTTCCTTGGTGGTTAAAGGGTCTGTCATTTTGCTCGAGTTTTTTAAATTATTAATAAATCTGAAAATAAAGGCCAAGACTTTAATTATTTTATAAAAATTATTTGACACACTAAGCATATTATCTAAAAATGATGAGTCCACATCTGAAACTAAACAGCAATTAGTCATATTTTTGAGCTCTGCCAAATAAAGTTTCTCAGAAGAAACGTTCATGTTCTGCATAGAACTCTCCAATAGATCAAGGATCTCTTCACAATCACCAGGAAAGTTCACAATTAATTCTTGAAGAAAGGATGGACCAAACCATCATAAGTCATTTAGTTGCATTCTCTTTGGATCAAGTCCCTTCGAAATGACGTCTGCGAGGTTTTGTTCGGAAGGAACATGATGCCACTGATTCATTTCTGTTGATTCTTGAATAATAACCAACACTGTTCGCTATAAATATTATTAAGTCCCGGGACTCTTTTCTCATCCACGAAAGCACGATTATAGAATCCGAGTAATAGAAGACTGATGTAATATCCATTTTTAATGCATTTTTTACTTTATGCATCAATTTGGTGAGTAGAAGGGCACTGCATAACTCTAAAAGAGGTATAGTTACCCGCTTGATCGGTGATACACTTTACTCGCAACTAGCTTCACTTTCATTTCCCCCGCTGAATTGACTGTTCTGGCGTAGATTGCAGCACCATACGCCTTTTCAGACGAGTCACAAAATCCATGAAGCTCAGTAACTTGAGTGTTTGGAATAACTATAAATCTTTCGATGTTAATGTCGTTTAAGTTTGTTAAAGATGTCACAGTCTCTTGTCATTCACAAACTTCTTTCGTGGGAAGCATTTCATCCCAACCAATCTTGAGCAACCACAATAATTGCATGAAAATTTTTGCCTTAGTGATCACTGGGGCAAACAACCCAAGTGGATCAAAAAGTCCGGCGATAATGCATGAAACCGACCTTTTGGTAGGATGAGCATTTTGCTCTACACATCTAACTTTAAAGGTAAAGCAGTCAATTTTAGCCTTCCAAGCAATTCCTAAAGTCTTAATTTCATCCGTAGGTGAGAATTCATACTCTTTCTTTGTCGTTGGGATAAGCTCAGATGTATTCCCACACCACTTGTGTAATGACATCTGAGCGGTTTTTACAATGTCAGTAAGTTGATGTTGCAAAATTTTTGCCTCTTCCAATGTACTCATTCCACTTAAAATGCCGTCCATATAAAAGTCATGATACAAGACTGATGCAGCACTTGGAACGTTTTTTCCCTCGTCAATGGAAATTTGTTTGAGTGTTCTTATGGCTAGATACGGAGCATTAGCCGTTCCGTAGGTAACCGTATTTAGCTGCTATGTTTTAAAGGGCTCATTAATTCCCTCCATCCATAAAATTCTTTGGATATTTCTTTGACTCTCATCTTGTATGTAGAACGGATTCCAAAAGTGATTATTTGGAAGATAAATGTTTCTTTCTTCATTAAAGCGATATTCACTTGTACAAATTAAATCCTTCGGGAAAAAAGGGCATGAGTTTATTTAAAGAGGACTCCAGTTGTAAAATTCTAGATGTCTATAGTGTAGTTGTACATGTAAATGCCATAGTCCATACACTTTAAGAATGCTGTATGAATGCAGTTATTAAGCTGAAATAATCTCTTCATTATCGTTTTTGAAATATTGGGGCTCTGAGTTAATTACTCGTATTCTAGCATGAGAGTAACTTGAAAAATAAGCCAAAATATTAATTTCTGTATCGTTTGTATAAAATCTAATCTTCCTCAGAGAAATAAGGATAATGTAATCTTAAAATGAAAAATCTTATCTAAATATAAATTTTGATCCAAATCGTTAGAGCCGTTTCCGAGATACACAAAGTAAATTTATATATATACAAAAATTGCTCATTTAAAGTTATAAGATTTAAAGAAATTTGGTTTCCTTTGTCATACTACTTCTTGTTGAAATTACAAAAAAATTCATTGCAAATTTCCACAATATATTTCAGTCTTATACTGATAAAGACGGAAAAAATAGGAAACGAAAAATTTTTTAACATACTAATAAATACAGGTTTTAAAAAGTTATTATTAATTTATAATTAAATTAATTAATGTTAATTAATTTTATTAAAATAATTGTCAATTAATAAGAAATTTTTATGCAATAGTCTGTTTACATCACTTCAAATGCTTCTAAATGTTTTATCTGCATAGCTAACAACAGTTTCAAGTATTTGCATCCAAAAATATCCACACGTTTATAAAGAATACAAAATGAACAATTTTAAATTATTTATTTGGCTTTAGATGTTTTAAATTCCATGAAATATTTAAAACATAACAAAATTCCGAGCATTTGAATATTCAAGTCAAATTTAATACAAAATTCATGTCAGCATCAAAAAATCAGAATAGAAGTGATCTAAAAATACAGTATAATTTGAGTTCAATTAATAATTTCATAAAATATAGATTTCTTAATTATAACTCAAAATAATCAGATATAAAGTTTATATTAATCAAAAGATAAAAGTTCAAGAGAAAAAAATTTAATCATGAAGAAAAATCCAAATTATAATCAAAGTCATATAACTAGGTATCAATACTTTGTGAAAAATTATTATATATAGGGTGATCAAGAAATAACAAAAGGCTTCGGAGCCGTATAGCGTGTTATGTACTGGACGAAATATAACAAAATTTGGCCACCATACACATTAAAGTATGCGGTTTTGATTTATCAAAAAAAAAAAAAATAGTACCAAAAACGCCGATAATGGAAATCCTGGCGCTGCAAGCACATAATATGTGGAAAAAGAATATACAACTGCCAATGGAAAAAATAAATAGCAACACACCAAATGCTAATGAAAAACGTTTGTTATAGCAACTTACAAATTTCGCTCAAGGTGACTACCAACTTGACTGTCCAGTAACTGCATGCAGTGCATGTGGTTTTCGACGGTGGCTCGCAGCATATCGGCATTCAGTCATCTGGCATGTAACGTTATTTGATCTTTTAAAGTAGGAATGTCAGGAACATGTCCTTGATACACAACTCCTTTCAAGTGAACCAGAACCGCCTCATAACCAGAAATTGCCAAGATTCAGATCAGTGTGATCAGTTAATGGGTGTATCTTATAAGGATAAAATTTCAGGATCTTATGCAATACCTTCTGCATCGTCCAGAACTGGGTATATGTTTGTCATGATATTGAACTTGCACTGCTGATAGCCTGCTTATTAGCTATCGCCTGATCCACAACAGCTGTTGCAACTTCTTCAACTTGTTCCTGCTTGATAACTTTACGTCCTCGGCCTAGTTGCACACCGAGAATTCCAGTTGTTTAAAATCTTTCAACCATTCTTTGTAAGTTAGTTATGGTTATCGGTCATATACGTAATTGTTTTAATCGCCGGTATTCACGAGGAACAGCACTGGCATTTTCATTCCGCTGATAAAACAGCTTGACTAATAAGGCGCGTTCACGTAAAGACAATACAATCGACGGGCGAATTCTTGCAGAATGACATAAATTCCCGTAACCCTTCCTTTTATCTTCGATGTCATATCACAAAATACCCTATAAGTAAATTACATAATAAAATTTTCGATTGCAGTGCCAGGATTTCTCCTATCGGCGTTTTTTGATACTAATTTTTTTTTCTTGATAAATCGAAATCATACTTTAATGTGTATGGTGGAAAAATTTTGCTGTATTTCGTCCTGTACATAACACGCTACAGGGCTCCGAATACCTTCTGTTATTTCTTGATCACCCTGTACTATATATATTTTGGCACATGATCTTGGCACAGATTCAATAAAGTTCTTTCTTAAAAGAAACAAGCTTTTATTTGCAATTTTTTGGAAAAAAAATTGCAAAAAATAATTTAAATTTATTTAAATTAATTTTTGACCAATACACACAACATTTTAATTTCAAGTCTATGCAAATGCAGTTGAATTTTAGAGCAGTCAAATGGGGAAATATTTCTAATCATCAAATAGTTTAAAACAATAACTATTTTGTACAACTGTTACGGCAATTAAAATAATTGCCTTTCTGGAATTTTTTTAAAAAAGAAATCATTCTACATATCTAATTTCATTTTAGCGGAAAATCGGTTATCCTACAATTCATTCAAATATATTTAATATTTAAAATTTGATCGATATAAATCAATTCCCAAAATCTATTCCGGGCATAAGTATACCAAACATAATTCATTTTTGTTTGTGTTCAGCGACTTTTTTTGGAGAACTTCAATCTTTTGACACATTTTTCAAAATCTAAATTTTCTTGTAAATTTCAAATAAATTTCCTCTTCAATTATGAGGGTCTTCGCCCCCCCCCCCCAAACTCCAAAGACTTATTTCTATATATCTTTGCACACTTATTGTTCTCATTATTTTCACAAGTGCTACACTCCTTCCTTTTTTACTTCTACTCATATAAATAATTCTACATATCGATTTTTTTTACCTTATTGTTAGGTGAAATAAGATCAAAAGAAAATACTGCAATATTGTTTGTTTCTGTGTTGGCAAACATTATTCAGCCTGATTTAGGTAAACGTTATTCAGCCTGATATTTGCAAACATTATTCAACCTGATTCTGGATTATACAAGTTACTTGTTGTCATTAAATTTTTAAACTTATTTCTGAGCAAAAAGAGAGAGATTATAAAGCACAATTTTAAAAATTCAGGTTGAAACTTGTTGCAATAGATTTTTCTCAATTTTTTGGTGTCTATTTTATTAATCTGTTCCATATTGCATGATGTATGTTATATCTTCACCGAAGATTGGATCATTGCTATGATTCCCAGGTTGTCTGGCGCCTATGCCTTCATTCGTTTTTTTTTTCCCCTTTTTTGTTGCTCTTTGTCCTTGAATGTTCGATGTAAGAGGCAGAACGAGCTGAAGCGATGGCATTGAATGCATGCAATAATAAAAAGATTTTCTTCAAGTTCATCATCTGTTGAGAATCATTTGTGAAAAATCGACAGAACCAGGAAATAGAGTTAGCAAACCCTTTGCACTCGGAAAGATAATTCGAGCCATAATTATTCACTTAATACATGGGCCTGTTTATTACCCCCCCCCCAAAAAAAAATACATGCAATTGTTTTAAGTTAGGTTTTCCTGAAAAATGAATCTACATTTAAAAAAAAATTCTGTAGGTATTTTTAACAATTAAAATTAAATAAATAAAATGTCAAAATGATGCACCGTCATGAATGACGACAGAGAGAAGACATTCGAGTGCAAAGGGTTAAAAAATTACATAATGTATATATAATTTGTTGATACTTAGTGTAAAGAATAAAAGCGTTTATTTTTATAAAATAATTTATCATAATATCATAGATAATAATAAGATTAATTAGAATTTCAGAATAAAAATAATTTTTAAAAAATGGGAACAACTTTAAAGCTCAACAAAAAGTAAATTACTAATAATTTTGAAGATAGATATTTTTTCAACAAAATGCATATAAATGCAGCGGTACATGGCATTGTTTATACTGAAACTATTTTACTTAAAAAACTATTTTATTATTAACTAAACTATTTTATATACTATATTTTACTTACTATTTTACTTAAAAAAACAATACCTTTTTGAAGTGGATTGCTTGAAATCCTTTGACTACTGACCATCAAAAGATTGTTCAATATTTAAATCTTTTTCTTTTTATAAGATTCTTGAGATTTAAGAGACTAAGACAGTAAGATCTAATTTTGGAAAAAAAAATATATAGTATGTGATTACCACAAATGCCTTTATATTATTTTAGAGACTAAAATAATAATAACTGTCGCAAATAACATGTGCCATCTAATTAGGAACTTAAGTAAATTCGTATATCAACGGTTTAATATATTAGATATGAATATTCTATGAATAACTCTTTCAATCATCATTTTATCAAGTCATCTTTATCTAAGGTTCATTAAATATTTAGAAGCACCTGAAATTATATAGATTTTGCCGCAAAGAGTAATTGAACTAAAAAATGAAGAAGAAAATTTAAACTGAAGTTAAACTTTTCCCGATTTTATAGTTATAATACTGAATGCAGAATCTGAAGAATTTAGATAATTTATTTAATAAAGTTAATGTCTATGTGGATAAGCTCTTTAGAGTATCTAAAATGCTACAACGCTGGCATCCTTGCATAGGGGTAATGCATCTTCCCCGTGATCTGGGCGCCCCGGGTTCAAATCCCCGTTCAGGCATGGTTGTTCTTCATCGATGTTCTATCTATGAGGTGTGTGAATGTGCCCCCCCCCTGTAAAAAGGGGTTGTGCAAGCAAATGTATGAGTTTCATCTTCATGTGAGCTAGAAATCAGACTTCTGCTCTCGGGTGCTCAGGGGTCATTACTCTCAGAAGCTAGTGCACCCCCTTTCCGTGGTAACGCGGACACGACTTCATCAAAAGCTACAACGTCACATATAACTATTTGTTATCGTCGCTTGCAGTCTGTATTATTTCTTTAGTGTAATAATTGCAGACTGTAAATTAGGTTGCAAATAAACAGATATTTTACTGTTAAATAAGCAGTTTACAGTTACATAATTTACTTATTCTAGTAATATATGATTAATTCACATAATATGGCTACAATAAAGTAACTTTTATTAGCATGTATATTGCACAAAAGTGTCGGGAGAGTAGAGTGTTTTATTAAATTTTATTTAATCATCTTATTGACATGCCACCTTATCGATTGTTTTACGAAATATAGTTAAACCGCTTTAATTATTATTTCGATATTTCAACTATTTACCACATATTAATTTTAAGGTGAGTTTCAAATTATCATATTCGAAAATGTGCAGCTTTTCTAAAACCATTCTGAAGTGAAGAAAACTTTTGTCGACGAAACTCTCAATATCTCGCCGACGGGGGAGGGGAGAGCAAGCGGTTGTCGACAGGGGATCATTTGCCCCCATGTTAACGCCGCCTCTGTTTATAGGTCTTGATCCGGCTCTGCCTATTTGTATTAACTATAAGAATGAAGAGCCGGCGTCCTGGCTAGGGCTAGCGCGTCTTCCCCGTGATTTAGGAGTCCCGGTTCGGTCATGGTTATTATTCTGTTCCTTGTGTTCTCTCTGTGAGGTGCGTGAATGAGCCCCCCTGTAAAAAGGGGTTGTGCCAGCGAGTATGTGTGTGCTATCTTCATTTGAGCTAGAAGTCAGACTTCTGCCCTCGGGTGCTCAGGGCTCTTTACCCTCAGAAGCTACTGCGCAAAAATTTGGCTTAAAATAGTCACACGACAAAAAAAAAAAAAAAAAAAAAAAAAAAAAAAAAATGAAAATGAGTTAGCTATAATGCTATAATTGAGGGAATTCGTATTTATCAGTGTTATATTACTATTACGGAAAGAAAAAAAGCTTAAAAATTAAAACAGAATTGTAAATTTGGATTGAATATAAAAAAAGAAGCTATTTCGAAAAGTAGAACTACTAGGATATATGAATTACCCCAATTAACTTTATTCACAATTTAGAGCAAACTTACACTAAATCAAAGACGAAGTATTATGAAAAAAATATCGCTGGAAAAATGTAAAAAATTTCAAAATAACGATGGGCGTAGAATTGGAAGAATCAAAGTTCATTTGACTTTTAATAATCGAGGAAGAAGTTTTCTAAATTATAAATCGATGAAAAAAGTAGGGTAGTGGACTTCAGCATATGAGTACAACAAAAAACTTTTATTTTCTCAGACGGTTTTAAGAATTAAAAAAATCATTTTTTTACAAAAAAAACAAAGAAAAAAAAAACAAATGATAGTGAAGCACAATGAAAGAAGAATGATATTAAGATTGGTAATGTAATGTCGAAAACAGTGTTGTTGCTTTACTGTTCTCTGTTTGATAAAACTTTAATAGTAAAAGGTAGTCTTTATAAAAGAAATAAGTGTAGTAAAAAAAGATTCCCAGTCACATTTTGTGCAAATGTGGATAGAAGTTAAAATGTTTGATAATTGGTAAAATTAGTAAAAAGTAAACATTAAGTTGCTTTCAAGGCATTGTTCTTTTGTGAACATTTGAACCAAACTGAAATGCATTGTTGAAAATCCCTTTATTTATAAAATGCCTGAAAGCATTTCACATAAAATCTGGGATTGATCAAAATAGAATTACTTCATTTGTCGATCGTTGTACTTCGTATCCTAGAAACGAAATGGCTTATTAAAATAATATTGAAGGAATAAGGATATTTTTTAACTCTAAATTACACAAATAAATGTCAACCATTAGACCAGAAAGTAATAAAAGCAATGAAACAAACAAAAAAAATACTTATTATTCATCAAAGACCTTACAAGGATAAAAAGAAATACTGAAGCTTAATGTTCTTGAAATTATAGAATCTTTTCTCGATGTATGGTATGCACTTTAGGTAAATATAGGAAAAGACTCCAAACGTGCAGGATTTTCAAGTTAATGATTTTGGAAATAACTCACCAAAAATAGAGCTATAGTAGAAACAATATAGTAAACAAATGAGGAATTAGAGAAAGCGTAAATAAAGTGTAAATGCTGCATATGATTTCATGGATTGAAATGACAGTTAGTGATATTGTTGAACTTGACAAAAGGGTTTCAAGAGGGGAAGAGGAAGATAAGAACATCAAGAAAGCTATCAAAAAAAAGATTTGACAGTATTAAATGTTATTTGATGTTTTCTCAATTTTTCAAACCGTTCAGTCCTCAAAACTACTGCATTTCTTTACATACAAAATTATGCTATCCAATCAAATTTATATCAAAAAGTCACTTATAGCTCCTCTTTTCACTGCTCTCATATACAATTGTTATAAAGCATTTTTATTAGATAATAATTCTTGACAATACTAAGTGCTATTCATTTCGAATCCCTTGAAAATTGTCAGAAAATTCACATTTTTACTATAACTTTTTTTTCGCATCGTTAATACCACTAAGATATTCATAATACATATACTTACTCAATTCATTGCTAAGTACTTTTGGATAAAGAATCAAATAATCAATTTTTGAACTCAGCTGCCTATTGAAAAAATAATAAAGGAATTAAGTTCAGTGAAGTTTCCAAACTCAAACATTAAGAAGTACTTGAGTGCACTGTGAATACTCAAAAATTTAAACCATTTAAAGCGGGTTTATAATGAAAATTGTTATATTACGTACTGCGATTAGTTTATCGCATTATTTTATGAAGAATTCTAAAATATCAAAATTTTAAAAAGATAAAAATGTAGTGAAGCACTGTTTATATGTCTTTCAAGAGATATCCGTAAAATGATGCATATACGAAAAAAAAAAAAATGTATAATCGAAATTTTAGTAACCATTTTTGATTATTACATATTATTTGATGCTGCGAATATAATTTAAATTAAAAGTAATAATTGAGAAGTTAGTACTGATATATTATCAGATAATACTGAAAGCAATAGCTAAATTTTAAAATGAAATTTTTTATCTCAAAAGCGGTATAGCGAATTGTTATAAGCGAGTATAGAACCTGAGACCTTGTGATTCGCCCCCGAGTAACAAGACCACAAGACAAAAGCAATTGCCCATGTTTCGTAGCTGTTAACTGGCTTATAAGCTTTTCACCACAGTACTCTCCCTCCAGTGAGTCGAAAGTGAGACGAACACGTCCGGGTCACCAATGTGGTCTTGTTACTCGGTTGCGAACCACAAGGCCCCAGGTTCTATCCTTGCTCATACCAATCCGCTACAGTGGGAAAACCTTTATTAAATCTCTTGAGTATTGATTATCCATTTCTTCCTGTATAGGTAGGCATTTGATTGAAAAACTTTAAACGTAGACTGACATGCTGATGTTTATGAGTATAAAGTGCAGCATTATGATTCGAATTAAATTCATCGAACGTTTTTTATCCAGTGTTTTTTTAAGCAATGTTTTTCAATAGAATTCATTGTATTTTAAAATGAATGTGGAATAACTTCATATTCTTCTACGTCATCTTTTAAATAAGCCCCAAACAATTTTTTTTCCTATGAATGTGGAAAATTTCAGAGTCATGATATAGATATTGCAGCCCATATATTCTTCAAAAGTTATTTCTGCATTCAGTCTTCTATAAAAAACAAGAATGTCATATAACCGAAGCATCGTATAAACAAAGAACTTTATCTCTTCAATGTTTGAATGAATTGGAACTATTTTAAAGCGATGTATATTAACGATGGGCATTAATTATGAATATTAAAACTGCAAAATATTTTCAGGTTCATATAAAATGTCAGATACCTTAATCGTGATCCCGTTTGAAATATTTCATAGTAATCATTTTAAATTTACATTAAATCAACAAAGCAAATGGTTATAATGGCTGTTGGGGCGCCATCTACTCGCAACCAAAGTCGTCAGACTCACTTGACGCAACAGCATCAGCAACCTCTCACCATAACGCTTGGCGCTACTCAAATGGGTTGACTCAACAGCTAAATACATCACCACTCAACAGCTATATCGTCCGACTCACTGGAGAGAGAGTCTGTGATGAAAGCTTATTAGCCAGTTAACAGCTACGCTACACGAGCAATGGAGTCAATTCATGTTACGTAAAAGTCACATGTCATGTACTTCTTGCGCATGGCATTTAAGTTTCCTCCGACCGCTTTCGTCGATCAGTCTGCCATTAAATTCTCCGCCAAGTATGAAGCGGATTTTTTGCTTACATTTGAAGTTATAATTTTTGAGTCGTTTTCTTTCCTCTTATTATGTGTTAACAGAGGAAATACTGGTGTGCTGATGGATGCATGCTTTAATGCGAAACACAAGAGGGACTGCCATGATAAAATGTTTTCTTATTTTCCTTTCAACAATCCTGACTTGGGTTGATAGCTTGGGTATAGATTTTTTCAATCCTTCGAAGTCAATGATATGCTCCGATCATTTTGAAGAATTCATTCAGTGTGTGTATATTTATTAAATAGAGCTGTTCCAGTAATTTGTTAGAAAACCTCTTCGAAGAAAAAGAAATCGGTAAGCGATTTGCCGTCAAAAACAATCAAACAAAATCGTGAGTGCATTTCTAATTTACTTTGTTCACATTTGATGAAATTTCTGATAATTTTGAATATGCGTAGAAGGTTTTAAAATGTTTACATGAATATTACATTGCATTTTTTTACAAAATCTTATCTAAATTTAATTAATGTAAGTAAACAAACTCCTGTTGCAAAAAAATTCAACTGCTATAATGCTAAACTTAGGTGGAAGTGAATATTACTAGTTTTCTAATTACATTTGCAGATTTGTGATGAATTCAAAGTGAATTTATATCAAACAACTTTTCTATTGTTAAAAATGAAGTGTCAATAGTTTATTGTATTTAAACTGAAATTGACTATTATCATAATATCCTGTTATAACACTGTGCACCCTAGTGATTTCTGTTTTAATAAATAAAGGTATTTTCATTGAAAATCAATTTCCATATCAGCATTTATTACATAATTTTTATTCCCAACTTCATTGCTACATGCATGTTTCACTTTTTCACATTCTTGTTTATTAAATTTACTGTATTGTATGTTTTTTTTTTAATTTTATGATATTCATTCAATGAAAGTTTAGCATTTAAAAAAATTTCATAAATGTTCTGCTTTATTGTTCAGCATTTTGTTTTTATTAGTGATAAAAAAAAACCTGTTCTTTAGTATCTAGAATATTTCTGTTGAATAAAATTGATTTCATCATTTACATTGACAATCTTGTCATACTGTGTTTATATTATTTTTAAGTGTCTAGAAAAATAAATGTTGATAAATAGTAAATAGTTTTTTTTTAGTTTTTTGAATCAGTGAGTACATTGAAACATACATTTGATCATATTTTTTCAAATAATTATCACATATATTTTATCTTTCTCTCTCTCTATATATATATATATACCGGGTATCAAATAAATTTGTAAATACTTTTAAAATTCATAAAAATTGAAGGACTGGGTATATTTGAATGCGGTTTGCGAAACTATTATTCTCATGAAGGGTTTTTTTTTTTTTTTTTTTTGATACAGAAAAAAAAAATAATTCAAAAATTTGTCAATAGACAGCTCTGCACACAAGCAAATCAGTGGAAATATGCAAATTAAAGTCTTATGAAAGGCAGAGTGAGCGATTGACACATCATTTCTAAAGGTTTGTATCAAGATGTTGACACTGGCGGATAAAGCACTATTGGTAAAGTTGTTTTGCGTCAGCAACGAATCGGCGGCTGAAGCCTTACGAAAGTTTAGGACCCAGAAAAGATTGAAGAAAGGTTCAGGTCCGATCACTTCTGCTGGACTTGTTTCCCTAGTACGCCATTTCGAAGAAATTGGAAGTTTGTGTCATCGGCCACGCAGTGGTGCACCTCGTTTAACAACAGTCCGTACCCCCGATGTCTCTTCGCAGATGGACACGCTAAGGGAACAGTCTACAAGTGCAGTCAGTAGCTCACGAGAAGTAGCACGAATAACTGGTATACCAAAGACTTCGGTGTACCGTATCCTTCATGGTGTATTCCAATTGTACCCATACAAATTGCAATCGCTACATCAGCTCTTACCAAATGATACAGCTAAGAGATTGGAATTCTCAAATTGGGCTTTGGCGAAAATTGAAGATGATCCGCGGTGGCTGCTGAAAATATTGTGGACAGATGAGGCTCATTTTGCTTTGCATGGAGCGGTTAATACCTATAACTGTAGAATATGGGCACATGAGAATCCACATGTTTACACTGAGAAGCCCCTGCAATCACCACGGATTACTGTTTGGTGTGGTTTCACTGCATCCATTATTGTAGGCCCTTTTTTCTTTGAAAAGCCCAGTAAAATAGCAGGATGGAAGATATGTTCAGTTAATGGAACAAGTTACTTGGAAATGTTACAGAAGGAAGTGATACCGTCCTTATTGGAAAACGATGTTCTTGACACAGTGACATTCATGCAAGACGGGGCACCTCCTCACATCGACACCAAAGTGAAGGCATTTTTGAGAAGAACTTTTACTGAAGAACGGATAATCAGCCGTCACTTTACACATAAATGGCCCCCACGCTCACCAGATTTAACACCCCTTGATTTCTAGCTATGGGGTTACCTTAAGTCTCGGGTGTACCGCCATAGGCCAACTTCGTTAGTGCAGCTAAAGGAAGCCCTTCGCCACGAAATCTCATGTATTCATCCGGATATGCTGTATGATGCAGTTACCAGTGTTGTCACCCGCTTCCAAACTGTTATTTGTGGTGATGGCGGACACATAGAACAAGTACTGTAGTACTGGTGTGATACGCATGTAAACAATTGCTTGCATGCAAATAAAAGTATTTTTCCCGTAGAATTGTATGTTTTGCTTGTGTTTAGTGCCCTCTATCGACAAATTTTTGAACTATCACTTTTTTTTTGTATGAAAAAAAATCCCCTTTCATGAGAATAACAGTTTCGCAAACCGCATTAAAATATACTCATTCCTTCAATTTTTATGAATTTTTAACGTATTTACAAATTTATGGGACACCCGGTATTTGTAATGTGTAAATAAAAATTATGAAAGCGTGATTTTGTTTGTTTTCCTTTAATGATTTCTACAAATTAAAATGAAATTATTTATTCATAAGTTGCATAGATTTAAAAAAAAGTATCCATACCTTTTATATTTCATAATTTGAAATTGTAAACATAATTTATTCAATATATACTAATTTGAGTTTCATGTTTTTTCCTCTGAGCAAACTGAAAACATCAAAGTCTCAATATTTATAAAAGTAATTACATAAGCAAAAAAAATATAATAATTTTATTAGTAAGCTTTAAAATATTAACTTATCTAAGAGTAATAATTATTTTTAAAAAGAACTAACTGGGGGAACTATATTCATAAGATTCAACATTCAATAATATTTAAATAATATGTAAAAAAGAACATATTTAATTTTTCAAAAACACTGCAATAATCATTTGTCAAAATATATTCTTCGGATAAAAAAAGTTGGGGGGAGGAAAGAATAAAGCGGTACCAAACGAATTAAAAAGCGATGTTAATTAACTATGCAAAAACAATAATTCCATTGAAAATACTAATTAAAATTTTAATATAAGAAATAAAATTGTATAACTAAGAAAATTTGGAGAAAATAATTCAAAATAATATCTTAAAAAAAATCAGAAGTTTTTAATAATTGATCGGCTAGCGTAATATTTACTAAACAATGGTTTCGTGAACGTTATCCGCAGACATCAAGACATGCGCAGAACGGTTGAAAATTGAACAGAAGCGGTTTGTTTGGTACCTGACACGTGACCGTGAATTGACCCCATTGCTTTTGTATTGTGGTCATGTTACTCGGCTGCGAACTACAAGGTCCCAGGTTCTATCCTCGCTCAACTCAATCCGCTACAAATTATTAAATGTTTTATACGAATTCGAGAACCAATTTGATGTACTGTGATTACAATGAAACGCAGTATTAGATAATACAACATCAAATAGTCGGCACATTTTAATGAGACTTCTGCTCTTATTCAAAGTGTTCTATTAAAAAAATCAAATAATAAATTAAAAATCAAAATGAAGCGCTTACGAAATATAAAAAAAAAGGCTGAAATGCAAAAAAAAATTAAATAAAATAAATAAATGATACCGAGTTTAACTTACCAGATTTGCTCAGCTTCCACCTATATAAAGAACAAAGAATTTTTTGCTGTTCTAGAGCGATAACTCCTTCACAATTACTAAAGGATACTTAATGACAATTACATTCGAATGGCAACAGCTTTTGATGGCGGATTTCGTCACGAATTTAACCATGTGTTTACAAATTTGAGTAGGAGGTGAGCGAGAGATCTTTAAAACATAATAACTGTTATTAACTTTGATAGACGTCACCTCATCTATAAAAGCGCAGTCGCTACTTCTCATGTAATTTTACGAATTCTCAAGCGTCTCCTTGAATTTATCTATTTTTTTTCGTATCGTGAGATTTCAAGAAGATTGCAAACAGTTTCTGAAAATGTATGTATTCTGTTTTCATTACGTATGCGTACCTTTTCACGTTCCATTTAACATTAATCTTTAGTTCTTTTATATTTTTAAAAATAGTATTTATTTAAAAACAAATTTTATGAATTCGATAAAAACTGATAATAACAAATAATTGACCAATCGTATTCATCATTTTTATGCTACATTTTTTTCACTATTTATCTTCTGCCTTTTAGCAATTAATTCTCTATATTTTATAAATTTGTATTAAATACAAAAGAGAAAAAAATATAGGTTAACTGTGCATATATATATTACAAAAATTTAGGAAGTATGCGAGATATGTTTTTAAAGATTTAAACATCTATTGCAACAAATTCCGGTATCATTTATTTTCATTTCTATTCTGTAATTTGGAGATTAGGAGATTTTTGAGAATTAAATGTACATTGCAAAATTTCTTTGGAAATAATCTTTTAATTGTAATGCAATATTCTGATAAAATTTAATTTAAAAATTTTTCCCTATGATTTTGATTTTTTTTTTTTTTTATTATTTCTGTATGATGCCATTTATTTAATTTCTTTTCTAACTGTCAATCATTTTCTATTTTATATCTGTTCTACTTTTTTTAGATACTTTTATTTTTGTATGCTTTTGCTATGACTTTTATTAGCACTAGATATTGTGTGATATCTATATCTTTAATATTTTGAATGTCAGACAATATCATGAAAATAGGGTTACAGTTTTGTTGCTTATTTTATGCTAGTATGTACTTTATTCTTAGATTCTTATTCTCTCTTTATTTTTTTGATGTGTTATTACAACATGTTTTCATTACTTAAGCTAATAACATTTTAAAGGAATAAAACTTTTATAAGTTTTGATTTTAAATTATTTAATTACTTATTTGCTTTAATTCAGTTTTTAATCATATAAGTTTTAAATGTAATTTGCTTTTAGATAACAAAAAAATTATTACTGTAATAGCACTGCCTCTATTGCATAATTTCTTTTGTGTATGTGTGTGTTTACTGAAAGTTAAAAATATAATATTCATATGAGAAAACTTTATTAAAAATTAATATTCCAAAAAAATACTAAAATTCTTCTGTAAATAAGGTTAATTGAAGGCTACTAAAAGTCTGACCTGGTCAATTAACTTATTCTATTAAAGGAACAGATTTAGCTTTTCATGAATGTTTATCTTGCTTAGCATGTACTGCATTTGTAATCTTGTTAATGAAACAGACATGCTTTGTTTGTTATAGGAAAAAAAAAAAAAAAAACCTGTTCTAATTATACAATTATAAAAAATTTTCTTTTCCATTTTGTTGTGTGGTTATATTTACTAATAATTATAATTTATCCAAAATATTTGCATTTACATTAGATGGTGGCTCCAGAATCTCTTAGTGCTCCCAAGCGTTTTATTAAAACCTATCAACATTATATAAATGCTGGCATTGATCTAACTGCAGGATCAGCTGGTATGAAAATTTTTTTATTCATTTATTTGCTCTTTTTTGTTGTATTTAACATAAATAAGATTTTTGATTTGGTAAAAGTGAAGTTTAGTGTGCCCCTTGCTGTGCCAAGGATGCGAAGCTGCCAATAAAGATGGCGGACAAAGTAAACAAACACTTCTGCGGAACAGTTATGGTTACCACTTTCCGCAATATAATTATGATTTTTTTACTGATAAGTATTGATTTTTTCAGACCGGCTGTGCCGGTATGTTGGGTGCAGAGCAAAAGTTAGAGTATGCGATGCCTTCGGCATCTGTAGAGGGCACCGGCCAGAATTTTTTAATTAAAAAAAAACATTGTACAGCTTTGCTAGCAGCGTGAGCGGGAATCTAGTAGCTTTTTTAGCACATTGAACATAAAAACTGAGAGGATAACGGGAACAGTACATAATCAAAAGAAAAGAAAGAATGGAATAAGAAGCAATCAAAACATTCTCCATACAAAATTTCAAGCAAGCATCCTTTTTCCAACTTCATCAACTCATAATATATATATATATATATATATATATATATATATATATATATATATATATATATATATATATATATATATATATCCTACATTCATTCTGCCAATTCAAAAAATTTCATACCATTCCATCTATCAAACATTCATTTTTGCTCATTCATTTGAACATTCATTTTTGAAATTACCGACATAAAAATAACTATCAAGAGAAATGTCAGACCACCAAAAGAATCACAAGAACTGCAAAGAATTTTATTGCATCTGATTTTTAAGGGTCATTTTCAAAATTCGGTGCCATTTGGAAATTGAAAAGACAAAAATAAAAAAAATTTTAATTAGTATATTTTTTTAATATTATTAAACAGACATTATTTCTGTATATTACTTGAATATTTTTGATACATTTTTTTCTTTTATATATTTTTAATTGATATTTTTTTGGTCAGATATGATGAAAATTGTCATGTCTGTTACCGGACATTTTTCTAGTAATTTTTGTATTTAAGTTCAGTGTACAATAATGTAAAGCTATATTTAATATAACTATAGAGTCATTTTACCCATATAATAAAAACTTTCGAATAAAAAAATATTTCTTATTGTATTTTTATACTTTCGTTTGTCATGTCTGTTACTAATATAGAATTCTTACAAGGATTTTTTAAATATAAAATACTATAAAAAACAATTAATGCAAAATGTCTGTCATTCTTATATATACTAGGCAGAGTCAATTAATATGTAACTCTAATTGTAGCAATATTATGTCAATTTAAACTTTTTAAGGAAAATTTTGAAATGGTAACAGACATGACACAAAGTAACAGATGTGACACTGAGTAACAGACATGACATAAATTCAGGAGCCAAATTTTGATGTAAAGCTTGAAAGATAGAATTAAGCTAAAATGTGTTTCTCTTTTAGTACATAACTTTTTACTATAAAATAAAAAAACAAATATGTATATAGTATTTGAAATTCACAGATACAGAATTGGAACATGTGTACACATTTTATTTTTTAGTACTTTCTTGAGTTACAATGCTATTTATTCAACATCATATTTGGAGAGATCCACATCAAACATCAAATATTGTAATTGGCAAAAAGAGCATCCAGTTAGATTTGGATTTGGAAGTTTCATTACAATATCCTCTGTTTCAATATTATATTCTTTATCATCCTCTCAAAAGAACTTTGCATGATTCCTGACTTTTTTTAAATACTTAACTGTAAAATTGTTGTCCTGGATGTCGATTATTTCTGAAACGAAATATTTTATCGATTGTTTACCCTCCAATTTTACAAGTACGAAGCTTCCTTCTTGAATATCTTGTTGAAAATTGTTGGATAAAGGAGAAGAAAAAGATTTACAATTATTTTCTGCGTTATTTATTGTCATGGCTGTGCTTTCTTGTTCATTTTCTTTTAATGCAAATACATTAACTGTAAAACAGTCACAAACATTTTTCTGTCTGCAGAAACAGCTTAAATCCCTAAAAAACATTGAGTCGTTCCCAAAAGAAAAAATTTGATGTACGCTCATCGTTCCTTTTAAAACCGGAATATCGGATGGAATTATTTTTTTAAACATTTCTAAATCTGTTTCACAGATATAATGAAGCTGAATGTTTGTTTTATTTATTAAAACATTAAACAGAGTTTTTGCATCAGGTATATCTGTCCCCTGTGCAACTATTTTGTCAGCAGCTCTCTTAATGGCTCCCCCTATTCCATCAGCAGCACCCTTGCCGTGACCAGCCTCAAAAAAAGACCATGATCCATACTTATAACCATTATTTGCTATATGCTCATTCAAAAGGAAGAAATTTTTCTTCTGCCGATATTGCGTGGTAGGGCCATCAGAAAAAAAGTGGATAATTTCAACTTCGGGGGAAATTCTCTTAAGCTCGTTGAATATTGGCTGAAGGTGAGCCCAAATTTCTGCAGGATCATGGTCGTAACATTCGGAAATTGTGCAGAACGAAATTGGTTCATGCTGGTTTCTTAGATATAAAACGCCAGTATGCAGAGTTGCCTGCTTTCTCGATCCTCCGAAATGAAATGCCTGCACTTCTGTAGCATGTTTGCACACGTAATTTTCAGAAATAAAGTTTAATAAAGCAAATGATTTGATAACATTGCAAACATTAATCAATTCAGTAAATACAATGTGATAATAAAAAACAAAGGAGATAAGAGAAAAAATGAAAACTGTAACAAATATGCGCTTTTAAAAAGTAAGAACTTACATTTATACCCTCCCCCCCCCACACCCTTAAAAAATTCTGCCTAAAATATCAACTAAAATTTAAACAAAACAAACCCAAAAATTGAACCATATTTCAAATCTTGAAATATGTCAAGTCTGTTACCAAGATTGCCATGTCTGTTACTATATAGAGTAACAGACATGACCAGTAACAGACATGACATTTCAAAGTACAAAAATTAAGGAAACTAAATAATTCCATAAAAACATGAAAATAAATTTTAATTAAAACTAAAAACCTAAAAATCTAAATTAATCAGTTGAATAAATTAATAAATAAATATATTTTATACAAAATATTAAGGTAACAGACATGACATGCAATAAAAATACTTAACACAAAAAGGCTTCAGCTTCTTCAATCAAACATCAAACATTCAAGATGGCTGCTTGCATTTCTTTCTTAGAACATGTTTCACTGGTATACAAGTGTTGTCATTTCAAAATTTCAATCTTGTTGCTTAAAATGTTGAAAATATTGTATGGTAACAGACATGACTTAATGTCTGGACAGCTGTATTTAATTGGTAAAAATCATCTATTCTTCTTAAAAGGTTATTAAAACTGTCTTTATAACATAATTAAAAGTATATTTCACAATAAAAAAATATGTCAGAATAAAAATTTTAATTTTTGGAAAGTAATGCAGCAAAAAACATTTTGAGTTTTATGATTTGGACAGCTGAATTTTTGTTTCCTCTCAACTTCTTTATTAGAAAAAAAAATAAAAAATCAGATGAATTATTTTAATTTTATTGTTTCTCCACTGGAAATTGCCTGCTAAAAAGCATGGTAAAAAGAAAAATCATTTAAACTTTATAACATCTTGTAAAAAAAAAATGTGTTTCACATGGACAACAAATGGCACCGAATTTTGAAAATGACCCTTAAAGTAAAAATGCAGACGATTTCGTAATGTAAGAATTCAGACGATTTTTTAAAGCGCATACTGACAACTAAAAATTACAAAAGAATAAATATTTTCTCTTTTTATTCACATTAAAAATGAAATTACAGTGTCTTATTAGTTTTAAAAAAAACTTTTAGAACAAAATTAAACTCTTTAATTGATATTTTATTATTTTTAATTTAACATTTTTCATAAAATAGTTGTAGTTCGTGTACCTGACCATTGTAAACCATTGTAAAAAGTAGTGAACAAAACAGCATAGGGTTGCTAGAAGAGCGTTCCATTAAGTTGCCATATTGGCGACAAACTCGAGAGGCTCACTAATATTCAATTCAACCTTTGATTTTACTACCTTATAAAAATTCCCACTCTTCTTTTATATGTCTTTCATTATGAAAAGTTTTCTATTTTGTATATAAAAGTCATTTTGTATAGATATTCCAGTAAGTAATTCCATTTTTTATTATACATTTTCCAAAAATTTCAGGTATAATTTGTGAATGATAATTTAAAAAATGGCAAATAAAAATAAATAGGTAGGCCCATTATTTAATAAAACTAAAGAGAAACATAGAAAAAAAAATGTTGATTGTGGTGTTTGTTATCATGATTCCTGGAAAATTTAAAAATTATTTCCTTGTAAAACAGTAAATGCATAAATTATAATCTGCAATTATGATAATATTTTTTCCTTTCTAATTTAGGATTTTTGCAGTATATGACATTTTGTTATATTTGACATAATTGAAGACTAAAAATGACAAATGATGCAGTTTACTCAAAAAATTCAAACATCATTTTTTATATTAAAATATCAACTGCACAATGCATTATTATATGGTAAATGTGAAACATGCTTGATAGTACTGTAAATAGTTCAATGTAAAAAAATGACTAGTGAAGATTTTGCAGTTTTCTAATATTTTTGTTTTTGGCACTTGTGATATTTAATGCTTTTATTTCTCTGTTTATCATCTTGATTAAGATATAAATTTCTTTAAAAAAACCTATCGTTTTTTCTATTGTTTTGTGTTCTATAATTTGTGTTCCAATATTAGTTTTCTTGCATTCATATTATGCAAGCTATCAGAAGAAAAATGTTATGCTTATGAAACTGTTAATAAGGAATTCTGTACTTATCTAAATGAAAATATAAATATTTCTTAGGTTATTAATTTATATTTTTTTATCACAGTGCAGCCAAGCAGATAATATTTTATGGATTCAGAGTTTTCTGCACACATTCAAATACATTCAGAGATATCATTAAAGTAACTCAATATTTAGTGCACATCTGTTTTTAGAGACCACATGATATCTCAATTTAAAAATCCCCATCCTGTCATTGCAAACTGTTTAAAATTCAGTAGTTAATGGCAACTTTGTTTGGATTTTGAAACTGTCTCTGCTTGTTGATGATGCTAGGATTTATTTTAAACTTTATGGTTCATTACTTAACAAGTAGCATTGCCTATCTCAATTTTTCAACTTTTAGAAGAGAAAGGGGAAGGTATATTTTTGTAACTAGAATAAATATTTTTTATTTTTATTTTCATATCTGCTCAGGAATTGCAATCTGATGTTCATCCTATATATATATGTAAGCTTATTTTGTTTGAAGCAGAATGCATTTTTGACAAGCAGTGAAGAGACTTTGTATTTTTAATTTCATTTTATTCTCTCCCGGGAGACAGGCATGATTTATTTACAAGAAGACATAGTGCAGCTCAAAAGCAGAAGTAACAAAGAAGGAATGAAACAAATGATCATTAGTCTTATATAACATGGGATTTCTGGCCATGCGCCAACTCAATGCACGTAGTGACCTTTGATAAGGGTACCGAAGGGATAATTTTCACTTGATATGTAGAACTGATTGCGCAGTAATTTTTACACAGCTTCAATGCAATTGGATAAGGAAATAAGAGAATGAAATTATTATGGACTAAATTAAAATAAAGCTTTGGAAATTAATTTGGTTTAAATTAAGAGTTTAAAATATCCTTACACATATATATATGTGTGTGTGTGTGTGTGTGTGTGTGTGTGTATTGATATTTTAAACTTTAATTTAAATCCAAATTAATTATAAAATTTTTATCTTAATTTAGCCCATAGTAACTTCATTCTAAAATATTCTCTTATTTCCTGATCCCATTTCACTTTTTCTATTTAATTAATGCAACAAAAGTTCTGTGAAAATGCTGATATGAATGCTCCACATCAAGAGATAGAAAAATGTCCAGCAAGCACATTCTTTTAAAAAAGATCCCTGTGTTTCCCTTGCCTGGTCGGCATGTGTTGGAGAAGAAGGTATTGATGCTGGTGATGTTGAAAATTGCAAGGTCCATTCCAAAATAGCCCTAGAGTTGCTACAAAATGGGTCATTCATATAACTGAACTAAACCTTAGTGGGAACATCCTAAAACTATTTCTTCTCTTAGAAATAGAATCCTTCCATAGAATTTGTAGTTTTTACACTTTTTTATTTACTTGTTTCATGTTTGTAATGAAGCAATTTTGTTATCTAATTTTGTTGGAGTTTTGAAATTTTATGCAATTATGTGTCCTTGATGACATAAGTTATTTTAATATTTTTTAGAATTTAATTATCAGTTAATTAATTATTTTAATTATAGATTCCATATGAAGTGCACCTACAGGTAACTCATATGAAAAAAAAATGTTTTGAAGATTCTATTATATTTATAAATTAGACTCAAGTTAACAATTATTAAATTAAAAATTATTTTTTAGTACATTGATAAAAGTATGTTTTAAAAATTTTTTTTCATTAAATTTAATTTTTTAATCTCATCTATGCATTAAAATGATCAAACAGAATCAAAGTGAAAAGTAACTTACTGAGTTTTACAAAACAAAAAATAAGCAACTATGAAGAATTCACTCCTGATAGAGCAGTTCATATGCATCTGGCTAGGGGTTTCTGAATCCTGTTTTGCTTCTTCACATTGGGCATTCTTATTAAGGAGCCTGACTGTGCATTTACTTAATGATTAAACCAATTTTTCTGATGAAAAATTACTCTTAAAACCTTTTGTGCCAGGGTCATAGAATTGCTTTCAGATTTTTTTAAAAGTAAATAAATGGCTAATAGGAAATAAATGGAAAGGAAAATTTCAGCAATCATTTCATTGTATTGGCGTTTTTGATTGAAATATCACAACTTTTTGTTTATATACATATAATATTAGAAATTGTTAATTTGAAGCAGAGATTTACACTGTATTTGAATATTACATGTTTTTAAAATTATTTTCAAGCATTATTCAACCATTTTTTGTTACTAAAACTTGTTATTAATCCAAATCTTATTTGTTTTTATGAAAGCATTTTAAAATATATTACATATTTAGTATTAATGAGTAAAAATATTTTATAGCTTTGACGTTACACTGAACAATGAAGCTATGTTCATGAAGTATTCAGAGGGTTCCTCCTTCCTCTTTTCCTTATAATCGATTCCAAAAATATTTATTAGAAAAATAAGTAAAATGTCATTAAAAAATTTATGAGCATGAGTAAATAAATTCTGTAATTTCTTCTGATTCCCTGATGAAAAAATTTAATTAGTAAATAACGATTGAAAATAAAAATCTGCTAATCTTCAATTAGCTGCTGATAATCAATATTGTGTGTTTCTGAGTAATTGAATGTTTTATAATCTTATTTAGTTACTGGATGATAACACACATTTTTTGCACTGCATTAAGTCTGTATTTTGGATCTTAAAATTTAGTATAAATTCAAAATTATAAATGTTTTTGTGAAAAAAAAAATCTAAATGTTATAAATTTTCATGAATTTTGTGTTCAGTATGTTAGTACTAAAACATTTGAAATTTATAATTTGCTCTTTTGCTTCTTATAATTTTAAGGAATTTTTCCATTAATATCTATGGCTTTTATTTGTTAAAATGAAAAGCAGTACTTCTTCTATATGATTTTTGAAATATCAAAAGTTGTATTCTTTTTACAGCATAATTATGTTTTTTTAAACATGCGAAAACAAATCAGTATCCGTCATTTACTCTGCAATAGTATAGGGGAAAACACACAACGAATGTTATCCTGCTTCTCATACAAGATTCATTTCTTGCTCACTTTTTTTTATTTGTGTTCTTTTCTTTTTGTTGAAATATCTGCAATGCAGTTACATTCAGTTCTTCAAGTGCAATTTGTCCTTTTATTGAACACTTTAAGCTTTAAAGCATTTTCCTGGAAAATTTTCTTTTAGAGAAGATACGGTGGCAATAAAACAGAATTTTGGAAATTACTGATTTATTCCATGTAATTAATTATTTTCTCAGTGTAGTGTGAATTTGTTGTGTATTCATGTATACAGGGTGTTTCCTTGAAATGGCGATAACTGAGGGGGATGGCAGTAGGTATCGGAAACAAAAATTGCTATATAATATGGTATAGCAAACCACAATTTGTCAGTGAAGATCTCGAACATATAGATGTATGGTGGGGTGTTAAGAAGAGAAAGAAAGTAATGTTGGTCGATTTCTGATTTCTCGCCGTTTCTTGGCTTAGTTTACGTGTCTGATGTAAGTACTGTCGCCAAACGAATGCACTGCGATAAGAACATAGACTGCGGATGGCTAAAGATATCACTGGTATGCATATAAGTCGTTCGAGGACAGATGGTTGACAGCTAGTTTAATAATTTTAGCAACAAAAAAAGTCTTAATAATTTTAAGTTATTTTTTTCCTCTCACAGAAACCTTATATTTGTCATTTAAAATGATACCTAAAAAGTCTCCGATATTTTGCTATGTGCTTCACTTTTGTTAGGGAAGATTACAAAAACCCATTGCAGTTTGAGCATAGGATAATGACCGGTGAAGTAAAAAACATTTATGGCTAATATTTTATTGCTTTAACCACTTGTGGTGGAAAGACGTGCCACACGCACATCGAAATGTTTTTGTCACAGAATCTCTAAGACGTTCTACACTTGTCAGCAGGCATTTGTGACGGGAATAAAAATGATTCTCTAGACCTGTCAACTGAGATTGCTTGCCGAATAATAACATATAATTTTTTTTAAAAATTTCTATTAGGTTTTGGAGGCTTTGTGCGACAGATTTGGTATGGATCAGTTGTTTGAACATTGGGCAATTAAATAAGACACATTCTTAATTGAAACTCCCTCTCCAAACTTCTCTACTACACTAGTGTTCTGGAATTGGTGCACTAATAGTTATAATATAAAAGTATATATTATTGCGATTACAATTTTTACTTAGACATCTTTTTTGATAGTTCAGTTTTTTCAAAAGTGATGTTTTTTGAAAATTGGAAAATTACCACAGCAGTAGAATGAGCTAGTAATCATACTTTTGAAGCCAAGTTTACAATATTGCTACTCATTTTAATTCTCTCTCTCTCACGCACACGCACGCACGCACGCACGCACACACACACACACACACACACACACACACACACAGGCTTAAAATTATTCTGAAGAGAAATGCAAAGTTTTCTTGATTAGATACCATCGAAAAATAGGCTGATATGATTTTGATTTATGGCTGAGAAAGTGGCGCAGATGTCGATTAACACAGCGGTCCAAGAATGTAGGCATTATTCACATCACACCGTGTTTACCTAGAACGGTCGGCAACTACGGAAAATGGAATCCATCTAAATAGCAAAGTGTGATGTAGCGCAACAACGCCATATACACACTTCTAAAATGGTTGAATGTGCGCTGCAGCAGTTTGCTGATTCCCCACTTATAAGTATGCTAGCATTTGAACTCGGAGTTGGCATAAAGCCTCGTGGAAAGTTCTATATGCTGAAAATTGCGATCCATCTAAGTGCAAAAAGTACCATTCTTAGCCGAAACGGTTTATCTCCGTTTGGTACCATCCGTGCGATGACTGTTTTATGTCACACCAAATAATTTACAATTCCCGACCATTATTCTATTCTTGGATGGCGACAACTTTAAACGAGAAGGCGTTGAATTAGTTATAGACAGAAAATCCTCACACTATTGTCCTGTCCCATCGAAAGATTTCGGCGAGTTACTTTCCAAAACTCCGCATGTTTACTTTTTTTTTTTTTTTAATTTTGGTTTTTATAATCATATATATGCATTACCCACACTTTTTACTTTATATGTGCCATACCTTACATTGTTGCGCTTTTTCATGACTCGCATTTTTACGCTTTTAGACATTTGGATTTTATAGACATTCCATGTTTCGTTTTTATTATAAATTGATACAAATATTTTAATTCTATGAGTGTGACGCAGCTTAGCTAAAGAAAGCTTTTGTGCCATAAAACACAAACTCAAATCCATTGAAAGCTCGTCGCAAGTTTAGTGATAACACTTGGGCAGAAATTTGTATGTCCCACATCCTGCAACTTGCCCTCCAAGCTTTTCTACGAAGTGTGCCGATCAAGTGCAGTAGAACATGCATTACGGACATGATGTTTTGCCTGCTTATTTTTCTTTTGCGATGTGTAAACGCCTCCACTCTGTGTATCTTAGAAGATGAACCGAGCACTATTTCTTTCTTTGCCTCCTCTGTTTTCATGCTATAATCTCAGGTTTCTTCTTTAAGACAACTTAAACAGCCATTCGTTTATGAGGCATCCTCGGAGACACTAATATTTATAATATAAAAGTATCTCATAAGGACACAAGGATCTCATAATACGTATTCGCTCATATCGCTGCGACAGACATCCAAAACATTCGGTATTTCTAAGTGCATATAATGATATTTTTTACTTTCTTGTATATGAAGTATAGAGAAATACTTCATTATTTTAATCGTCATCTAATATATTGTAATCGTCAAAAAATTCGAAAATTTTGACGAATTTCCACGTTTTAAACCTCTCTGAATCCGACAAACACATTTTTGAAATTATATTTATCTGTACACGATAACTCAAAAGTTTTTCAGCTAGACGGCTGGAATTTGGTATATGACCTTTACTTCAAATATGTAGATTTCTATCAAATTTTGAATGAAATTCATGCAGAGGAAATCTGTCTGTCCGGCTCCCCGAATGTAAATAAACATAACTACTGCACGAAAAGAGCTAGATGGATAAAATTTAATACAAAGGGTAGAACCCATCAAATTTGAATCATAATCCGTCAAGGAATTGACCGCCCGCCTTTCATAAGCTTTTAAATGCAGTGATTCAAAAGCGCAATGACTTAAATATATGAAATTTTGTTGGTGATTTTGCAACTACAATTGTAATTCTGCATCAAATGTTGGTTGTAATCGATCGGTAAAGAAGCGTCCAAAAATACATATTCGGTGTTCTGCTTATTATGCATTCATCGCTTCCCAGCGATCTATGGTCAGAGTTCTGATGCTTATAGTCTCTTTCGTGACTATTGTTCGCCAACGGCATGCGTTTAATAATAGACAAGTACATTTATTAGATAATATATAGAAAGTTCAGGTGAATCTATTCTCGCTTTTTTTGTTTTGTTATTATCAACTTCGTACGAACCTCTTCATCTTCTTTTTGGAATTGCATTCTGCACCACAAATTATATTGTAGTGTTAAAAGACATTATTATGGTACTTTTTGGTAAACATACCAAAGGATTGGATAAAATCATGCTGTCAATAATTGTTTTGTTTTTGTTCTCATTATTATATGTACATACTGTCGTTCTTGCTTGACAGCTTGCCTTAATAAAGTATTTTCACTGACTTAACTTGGTTTGCCATATAAAATTCAGCGACATTTTTTTTGCTCCTGCTGAATCCCACTACTACTGTGTGTCCACCACGAGAACACTTCCAGACGAATGTCTATGTTTACAGCAGGCGATATAGAAACAGGTTTCTGTAGGGAAGATCCATTTCGAATCGGATGGAAGTCTGGGGGATATTTTTTTTCTTGGCGTCAAATTGAAATGATAAAGAAAAGCTGTTGCTCATTCGTCTTCTGGCTTTTGCTGCAGTTAAACGTGTCTTTATATTCGCTTAGCTTACTCTGTAAAAAAATATTTTATTAACTTTATCTTTAATTAATATTGATTGCATTTTATTATTTAACAATTAATTTCTTGTCCCTTAAATTTTAACATCCTTTAAAGTGCATTTTCAATTTTAAAAAAAGAGACTAAAAATCACAAGCATGTAAAATTGGGTATAATGTTGCAAAGTTTTACTCCAAAGAAGCTGCTGCAAAATCTTTGAAATTTCCTCTTTCACAAGCTATGAAAAGAGCTTTTCATGCGACTGTAGTGTCGGAATTTACTATTTTATTTAATGCTATAAACTGAAATTCAATAAAATATTTGTTGTAAATCAAAAGTTAGATAACTTTCTGACATAAATAAGATCACCCTTTGAATTGATCGATATATGGAACTGGAAAATGCAGAAATCCGTTTCAAGATCATATTTTTAAGACAATAAACACTTGAAACTTTTTAAGCAAATTATACTCTGTTATTTGTATTGTAAAATTAAACTGAATTTTGATTTTGAGTTCTTTATTTGGAAACTGTATTGAAGATTTAAGTTAAAGTAAGTTCTTGCATGGAACTTTGAATTTCGTTATTTTTAAAAGAAATATATTTTACGAATTCAGTACTTTATTTTCATCGAAATTATTGAATAATTTTCTTAAATCTACGGTATAATTCAGTTATGTCCTATCACAATCATTGTCAAGATAAAAAGATGAGAAAAAAACTTTGTTTTAAGCTTTTGCTCTTAATGTTAAATAATAATTATGAGAAATTGAGTTTATTCCTTTAAAAGAAAAAAAATTACTTTGAAATTAAAAATGTCGATTCTATTATACTCTATAAAAATATTTAGAGATTAGAACGATTTAATTTCATTTCTGGAATTCAGTGAGCATATGCAATTGTTAAGAAGTAATTCTATTACATATTTATTACGAAATATTATTCAGCAATAGATTGATATGAAGGGAAAAAAAAATTGCATTATAGGAAGCGCATTATATATTTTTTTTTAATGAAATAAAAAAAAAGACATTTGTTCATGCTTGTTTTCTCGTCTTTCTGTTGTTTTAATAACTTTCTTTCTTATATATGATTCCAAGAATCTAAAAATTTGCGCACGTTAATGTGAGCTAGAAGAATTAAAAATATTTACCGACATTTCTTCTACTCAGGTGCACTGTTTGTGACAATAAAACGGTGACTCATGAGTATTGTCAAACGATATTGATGAGCTTTGAACAGAAATGTGAAGGAGAACTTGAAGGACATTGGGAGTGACGAATTTTCCACCACGAAATGATAAAATGAATGCAGGAATTTATAGATTTTTTATTGCTATGCTGCTCATGACCCCTCATATACATTGAAAAGAAAAGCTCTTGTATCACCCTAATATTTGAAATTACAATTAGTGAGAAAAAGTTTTCTTTGAAATAATGAGATTTCTTTTTCAAGCCGGGGAAAATGACTAAATGGTCATCTGGAATATTATCTTAAAACAAACTTTTACAGCTTTTTTCGTAGAATAATGTAAAGCGATGTCGCATTTATTTATTTGGAGTCCGGAACCGCTGGTGCGCGCCTGAATGAATACTTGAATTATTTTAAAATTCAGAATAAATACAGAATAAATTTACATATAAACTTTGCGGAATTAATTATGTTGCAGAAAGCGTGTGCATATTGAAAATAAGTTACAAATCAAAGTTGGATTTTTAAAAAATCTGAAAATTGATAGTATGGTAATTGTTTATTATTATTTTTCTTTGTTTCGAAAAATAATATATACTTTAGAAATAATAAATATAAATTTCAAAAATTTTCAAGCATATTTAACAATAAACATTTTATTTTATATTAGTATATAAGCAACCTTTTATAAAAATTATAAAATAATTACGATTAATTATACTATTTTTTATATTAAATTAGACAGATTACTTCGCATTTGATCCGTAGAATTTGGTATTAATTACTTACATAAATTTAAAACAAATGAAATGAAGACGAATTTTTTGTCATGTATGATCTGTTTAGATTTCTTAATCATTTTTATCTTCTTGTGCAATCGTTAGACATACAAATAATTATTCAGTTTTTCTATTTGATTTACATTATTCTTTGTATACATATGACAGGAATATCAGATATTTTCAATATTTCGAGTATTCAAATGATTTTCAGCTTGGTAAATTTTTTGAATTTGTTTTCAAAAATTAAATGTGATAATACCAAATATCGCCAGTTTGGCGTTAAACGTGCCAATGTAAGAAACTTGAATGAATTTCTACCTATGCGAAATGAACTCTTCTTACAGTAACCTGTTCCTTTAGCGACTGCCGTAAACATAAACATTTGTCTGGAAGTTTTCTCGTAGTGGACACGTGGATACAAAGTACTGCCCCGAGTTTGTTTCCATTTCAAGAGATCTAGCAGATAGTGTGCCCTAAAGTCTTGTCCTTATCATTAACTTCTGTAGTCATAAAATTGGTGTTAAATAAAAATGAGTCTCGGTTGCAGTGACTTAACAATGATAAGATGGCCCGTAATAAAATGTTTTTTTTTTCCCTCCTTTGCCTCTCCTCCGAATTGGCATTAACCCTCTGGCTGCGTAATTTTTTTAAATCACTGTTTAGATGCGATGTTTGCAAATAAGTTCAAATATTTTTCAAACAAAGTGGACTGATTCTGTGTGTTACACGATAATATGATATAATAACGATCTGTATTCGTAAAAATAAACACACTGAACTGCGAAAAACGCGGGATGCGATAAAAAAAAGGACTTGATTGCCAGCCGACGGATAGCGTGGGATAAGCAGCTGGAAGGTTAATGACTTTTCAAGTTTGAATGGTGTTTGGGGCGTTATATTACTTTTTTGTCCTATCATCGTATTTCGCTTTACAAATTATCATAAGCGCACTAACATTATATCTCCGTGGAGCTGTAATTTATATTAACTCTATAATAATTATATTAATCTGCTGTAGCTTATATTAATCTGTATCCCTTTTGTTTCACTACTGCGTGGTGGTCTTGTGGCAAGGTCTTTGCTACGGGACCGGAAGATTCCAACCCGATTCCATAAAACATCTGTCGTGTACAAAATCAGTATCTACTTCTTTTAGAAGATTTTACTCCTTAAGGAGTGATAAACACTGAATAAAGGGGTAGTTCTCTCTCACTGTGTGTATGACGTAATATGATAAGTGACATTCAGCGTTTACAATGAAATCCATTCAAGTGGCATTTGTCATCTGACAAAGAACTTGCCATTACATATGACATGTTAAACTGCGTAATACATAAAACATCTGCCTGTTATTCAAAACTTTACGTTGCTTTTATAGTGCCGGAAAAGAATCGTTACACTTGTGCGGCAAATAAAAAAAAAATTACGTATAAAATGCACATCTTGATTTCAACTGCCGCTCCTATTATAAAAAAGTGGGCGGTGTCTACTGACAATGAGTGGCATTGGCAGGCCATAGACGATTATTTCTCACCCTGCCTGTATTCTTGTCACCTTGTGCTCTTTTACAGTCATTTGAACGTACTTGCCTCCGTATGACCAATGTTTCTTCACTTCTTATAAAACTTCGAGGTTTAGCATATTTACTTCCATTAACCACAATAAGTTAGAATAAGCTTTTAAATGAAAGATAAATCCCTTGCATTGGCTCTTTGGGAAAAGGGGTTGTCGATGATTGCTCTAGCCATAGATCTAGACATGCCGAGATGGACAGTTTATTAAATGAAACGATCGGTGATCCTATTACCTTCAGTCAAGCTACTTTGAATATCATCGAGGATAAGTAAGGTTCTGAAGCGGTAAGAGACTTCAAATCCTTCAACAGATACATATAATTAAAAAAGAGACTTCCTGAGCTCCTATGATACTCGCAAATAGAACAGTTCCCCCTCACTTCCCTAAAATCCTTGCCGCAAAGAACCCTATGCTCACAGCAGTACTGAAGAAAAAAAAAAGGTTTGTAAGAAATATCAAGACTGGACATCTGAACAGCGGAAGAAATTGATGTTTAGTAATGAAAGCACTTTCAGGTTACTCGAGAGACTGAGCGACTATGCGTCGGCCGAATACCTCATTACGGTATAACACAAAATTTAAAAAATCATTTTTTAAGATCAAATTAAGATCAGATTTTAAGATGATTTAACAACATCCTGACAGAGTGATGGTATGGCGTGCATTCAGAAGAATTGAGAACAAGGATGGGGGGGGATTAAACTTCCTTCACAAGAATGTAACTATGAAATCAAGCAATTATGTTGAAGCTTCGGAAAAAAATGTGCTTAATTTTTGGAGAATCATATATATAAACAAAGAAATTGCTTGTCCTATAAAATCGTCCTACTTATGCTCAATTAATAAAATCCTGATAATCAATGAAAACTTCTAACTCTAAACAACAAAATTTAAAATTGTTTTTGTCAATTACTAAAAGGAAGGGGGGGGGAAGCTTTCTATGCTTCAGTCAAATGCAGAAAATAAACTAATTCCTTGATGATCTCCCTATTTTGGAGAGCATTTTCAAGTTTCTAAATTTACTTCTGTGCAGATTAGTAAATCACCTGAATCAGCGGAAAACGTGAATATAGCCACAGTTGATAATCATAGCAAATTGTCATCTGCTGTGAACTCCATGATTACAGATAAACTATTTTTTACCTCTGAAAATGAAATATAATCCTCATGCAATTATTGATGACGCTTCACCTGTTCTTGAACAAATAATTTCACTACAATCCATAAAATACTTTTTTAAACAGAGACTTAAAAATCCTATTTAGATGGACTGATTTTAAGGCATTTTGTAATGAATTATTAAATATCCCTGTTCATAACAGGTACTTAAAAACATTAAATTAAAAAGTTTCAATTGTTTTTGTTTTTTTTCCTTCTCATTATTTGTTTCAGATTTTTTCGTTTTTTTTTTACTTGCTTTAACTCCTTGATTTTTCGGATGTTCATTGACTTTTTATGACTTATTGTAAGAGATTTCCTTTTTATGACTTATCGTAATTAGAGATTTCCTTTTTATGACTTATCGTAATTAGAGATTTCCTTTTTATGACTTATCGTAATTAGAGATTTCCTTTTTATGACTTCAGGTTTCAGATTTTAAAAACATTATTGTATGTGTACCCGCACATTTTTAAACGATGTTTCGCTTTTCATTTCATCGTAATATTTTATCGTGTTAAACCGCAACTTTTTTTATTCTATATGACTTAGTTCTGATGTCACCATCTGTTTGGCACAATATAGTCTTGCGCCTTAAAACAAAATCGTATTAACAAAACAGGAATAGTGAAAATTAAAAAAAAAAAAAAAAAAAAACTCCATAAATTGCTTTGCAATGAAAGAATTCTTCTCTTGCAAATGATTAATTAGATGGCTGAATAAAGCATATCGGTACTCATAGTAATTGTTTTACGAAAAAAATTCCTTAAATAAATTTAGTACTAATAAAATTATTAGTATTAAGTAATAAAATAAGCGACGAAATTAAATAAATAATTATTATCATCAACTAAGTATAATGAAAAAATAAATGATAAGCTAAAAATAATGAAGTATAAATAATACTACGCATAAAATTGATTTCAATCTCATAAAATAGATGGCCTAAGAGTTTTCAAAATGTATGAAAATTTCAATGTTCTTAGTTTCGATTATATTGAACTAATATCCCGACATAATCCATTGTCCTGCTCTAAATATTATTTTTGAAAATTTATTTTGTTAATATTAAAACGGTTGTTATCTAATAGCTCAGTAGGTGTTTCATTGATTGCCGAAATTATTTTATTTAATAAGTTGTACACTCTTGTCATTCCTCTTAAATATGTAATATTAATTTTTTTAAAGTAGAATTAATTATGAAAAATGGTTTGTGTTCTTGAATGTAAAGGAATCCAAAACTGAATATATGACCAAATAACAATTCCTAGGGCCATTTCTCTTAAACAAAAAGGCGGAATTTAAATTAGATTTTAAAAAGCCCAATATCGTAACCCTTAACACTAAACCTGCCACGAATGATCAAATGGCCATTTTCCAATGGTAGTTTCAATGTATCGGGGAAATACCGTAAATTTAGAGTTGAGGAAATAGTAGAACCCTGCTTTGCTGCTGCGGATTGATTGATCTCGAAGCGGTATTGCTACATTTCCAGAAATGAATGGAGGAAGCTGACACGTTATAAGAAACAATCTTGAAACACTTCTTTATAGCAGTGCTGAAGGTCTTACTCTTTCAGTTATGTGGAGAAAGCTACTGTGTAGGAACTGCACCTTAAGAAGAGCCTTTTTAGCAATCTTTCCTATGTTTTTTTTTTAAAAAGCAAGCCAATATGTTTGAATTCGGAATTTATGTAATGTTTCAGTCTATTGCTTACTAAAAATTTAATGTCTCATCCGCCATCTTTCATCTCATCTTTAGTTTGATAAAATCAAAGCCGATTGGTACATGTGCAAAAGCGCGGAGGGTTTCCTTGTGTAAAAATAGGCAGTTTGTGGACCTAGTGTACATTATATATGAAGACGAGGGCAGAACACCGTCCCGTTGCTGTAGCATGGAAATTTTGAAAGAAACGTGCTAATTCAGGTATCGCCCTCAACGTCTGATTTCAATTCAAATTTACGCTGTCCATTTCTAGTTAGTCCTCGTGTTGCTCTAAAACGAGACGCAGACTGAATTACTAATAATAAAGTATCTGTGCGTAAAGTAATTAAATTCTTTTAGTGTCACCTTGCGGCTAAATTCGGAATTAATGTCTTATCTCGAAATGATATAGGATTCGCAAAAAAGTGAATTAAAAAGTTTCAAAACATCACCGATTTAATACCAAAAAAAAACAGCTATTATTATTATTAATGGTATAAATAAAATGCAGTTTTTTTAATTTGTGTACCAGCTGGAGATTTGTGATTTATGCAAGTAAGATTTGGGGTTTATGCATTTCTATAAGTGCTAGCACACTACAGAAATTATCGAGAGCCATCTAGGGCAAGCTCTAGATTTGCCGGTCAAAAACAGATTTTTGACAGTCGAAATGGATAATGAGCATTTTCACGCAAATCAGAAAATACTTTCCAAACTATTTGCTCCTCAAAAGTGAACGAATCATTTTGGACCTAGTCGATATCATCACTATCACTGAAAATCAGGAATTCATCTTCCTAAGACATGAATTCTTGAAGATCTTTTTGATTTATACGTAAAGACTATTCCAAACTAAATTGCATGTAATAAAGTGAACTTAAATTCTATCTGAATGTGTTTTTATGCGATAAAATTTGCGATGTTTATTCATGTTAATTCATATTATTAATAAGTTACTAAATTTCAATCACCTTCTTTTTTACAGATTTTTAGTTTGAGATTTGAAAGAATCAATTTAACAAACAAAGAATTTTATGTGAATGTTCCAGTTGCATGAATTCATGAAAATGTATCAACTTAAGATACAAATGAAAATATTTTAATATGTGCAAATATAGGTTATTCAACCAACAAAAAGAAATATACGACGTATGAAAAGCATCCCAATAGCTTTATTTATTTTTACAAGCTACATAGAAGTATTTAATGAAAAAACAATATTAAAATGAATTGGGAAAATTGAATTTACGATTCTCATAATGCAGTTCAATCATTCATAAAAAAAGTGGAAAGTGTCCTCTTTGGAACGCTACTCGATCGAAAATTGGCAAATAAATCTAAGTAATAAATTGCTATATGTTTAAAAACCAATTTCTTCTTAAATGAATACAATGTAGCAATCACATAGCCAGTGCCGGATTAAGCTTTCTAGAGGCTTGTAGACAATGCAAGAATCGGGAGCCGTCTTTCCCTCCTTTTTTATCAACTTATCAAAAATATCAACTCTTAAAACGGTTTTTTTAATTAATTTTAATTTAATCTTTTTTTAAGTAATTTTATGTAGCAAATTTTTAACTGTAAGCTACGTTTTGAAGAATTTGTTTCAATATCTTGCTTAAATTTTAAAGTAATTTTATAAAAAAATTTTAAAAAACGTTTTTAATTTAATCTAAATTACGTTTAATTATTAAGAATTATTTTTAAATATAATAATACCGAACATAATAAAATTTGCAAAAAAAAAAAAAAAAAAAAAAAAAAAATGTTTAAATAGAAATATTGCTCGAATAGCTTTTCGAAATTTAAACTAGACTTGATTTTAATTTGAATAAGTTAGAGCACACAATCCTTGTAATTTAAGCAAAAATACCTTATTAAATTATTTTGAAAATGCAGCAACAAAGATATTAACTTCTAGGTAGTTGCCTACATCAGGTATTTAATAATTTGGCCTAGCATACAGATGTTTAAAAACAAATAATGGCATAGCATCAAATATAATGGTAAGAGATTTCATAGAATTAAAATACGCTAAATACAAATGTCCTTTAACAACAACAAAAATAAATTATAAACGTTTTTTCTTTACATGGAATTGAAATACATTCGTTTACATCATTTAGTTCATAAAATTGAGAAAGCATTTCTTGATCTGTAGTTAAGCTTTAGAATCTTGTTTTGTATTTAGTAATCAGTTTACTAACAGGAAAAGAAAAAAGTCAAGTCTTCATGAATACATTTTAGATTTTTCTTTAAGGAAGAAAATTTAATTCCAGATTACTTTATACATTTTTTTGTACAGAACAATAATATGTTTCATTTTAAAACTGGCGGAGACTGAATAAATTGCTAAATACTTTAAAAGCTATTGATGAATGGAAGATCAAATTTCAAATGCAATAGCAAAACGTATAAATCGGTACATGAAATGAAAATAAAAAAAATCTGCAAAAATACTAGAAAAAAAGAATTAATGAAAGACCGCTTAAAAAAACAATCAAATTATTATAGCGACCCTTTCGTTTCTGGGTTGTCAGATTGAATAGTGGTATATCCGCTTCTTGCACTCAGAGTCATATCGTAGGAAGAATTGCGTTCTCTTAATGGCTGTCAGTAATTTCTGTTATGTGCTAGCAGCTTTAAAAGTTTCACAGTATTTAAAATGGTGTTTCATGTAGAACTCTGAATTCCAAAGTGCTCACGATACAACTGCTTTGTCATTTTTACCTTACACTCACATTCAATGCGAATCTGAAACATCTCTCGATTCTCATTTTTAGATAATTTCTTTTTGCCGTTTTAGCGCTGAATATTATACAACTATCGCTTTCAACAATAGTTTCTGGGTAGCAAGTAGGAACTTATATACTCATTTGCGTAATATAGGAATTTTATGCAATTTACGTACTAAATGCAGAATGGCCAGAGTTGGTGAATGATAATTTTATACGATCGGCACTTGTGACTTCAATTTTGGTAATAACTACCAAACAAATTTGAATTTTAAGCATTTTTTTTAAATATTAATTTGTGCAAAATGTCTTACCATACTAAATAGATGATGCTCTACAATTTTGTAGACTTTTTTTTTCCGTATTTATTTTCGAAATAAAAATGCTAATTCCACATTTGGTCGTTTGGTGTAAGCGATCACATCGGAGCGTATAAAGCTGCTTTACTATTACCATGAAATGCCGCTTTTATGATTATAGCTGTCGCCGTTCTGCAGTTAATAGACATGACATGATTTCAGTGGATAAAATATGTGTTCACACATGTAGATGTAGATTAACTGTATGCAAAACTAAAATGTGCCATGCCATGTAATATTTGCTCTCTCCTTTTTTGTATTTTAGTTTATTCTCATACGCTTTTTTTTTCTCCCTTAGGTGGTGCCGCTTGCGTGTTTGTTGGGCAACCTCTGGATACTATAAAAGTAAAAATGCAAACTTTCCCTCATTTATACCAAAATAGCTTAATTTGTTTCAAAGAGACTCTTTTTAAAGAAGGATTCCGTGGACTTTATGCCGGTACAGTACCTGCTTTAGTTGCTAATATAGCTGAGAACTCTGTCTTGTTCTGTGCGTATGGAGTGTGCCAAAATGCTGTTAAATTTTTACTCAGAAAAGAAAACGTACTTGATTTAAATCCCTTAGAAAATGCTACTGCTGGGTTCTTTGCAGCATTTTTCTCATCTTTCTCCCTTTGTCCTACTGAATTAGTGAAATGTCGTCTTCAAGCCATGCGAGAAACTTCTGCCCAAGATACAGCAGGCAAACGTCCGCACATGTAAGCCAAAAAATTCAATTTCTAACTAATTATTTCTTTAGTAAAAATGTGCTTAAAGTATTCTTATTTCCTCAGGTGAAACTGGGTATCTATCTGATAATTAAATCAAGATAGCTGTCCACTGATGAAAAGCGCCTTCATATCTGTTAAACAAGAAGAGATTGGTTTTGATGTAGGTCAAAAGTACTTTTTTGTTTGAGGAATTTTATTTATCAGACGCTTTGCATTTACTGATATTAGCCCCATCTTCCAAAGACTTTATCTGATTATTCCAGTTTATGTATATTAACTTGAGAGTTCATAATGGTTCAAAATATTTTCTCTATTGGAATTATTTATTTTCTGAATATGAATTAAATTTGTATGAAAACCTAGTTTCATACCTAAATTATATCCTCCCTTGTAATCATTTGTAACATATATGTTTAATAGATGCATTGAAGGGTGATTGAATTTTTATCACTCTTTTACTAAGATATATGTTTCGAATTTCTAAATGTAACTACTGTAAATTGTAATAAAATGCTTGTAAGAAATGTATACAATAATATAAGACATTTTCAATCTTGATACAATTTTCTTAAGATTACATAAAGACAAGAAAATTGTCATTAAAACTTAAAATGATATAGTCTTAATGACAGTTTTCTTTATTAGGTGTTATTAAGGCACTTAAGAATCATAGATGTCTTTGAAGCATTTAAGAATCATAGAAAGTACCATCAAAAGGAAATGGTTTGCAAGTGTATATTACCAATAATTTATTTCCTGTAGTATAATTTTGTTCATAAACATAAATTATAATACAAAAGAAATTATTTTCTTTTTAGAAATATAATACATGCAGTGGCAATTGTTCATTAGGGTTTAGAGCTTCAGCAACCCTTGAAATGATTCCCAAACTTTATTTTTTCTCTTATTTCATAATATTTTTATTTCCGCACTGAGAATTCATGATCTAATTATGCAAATATAGATAAAGCTATTTATTAATCACATCCTGAAATAGCATATACGATGTGATAAACAAATGCCTTTCTGCCTAAATATCACCACCTAATTTAAAGCTTGAGATACAGAATGGCAAGATTATGCATAAGTGAAGGGGAAAGTAGTATTTTCTTAATGAAAATGGATGTTTAAATATGATATTTGTGTTAAAATATGATTTCCTTGATTATAACTAGTTTGAGCAAATATTAAATGCTACTCATTTAATATTGTTAAAATTGAGAATTTAAACATCTTGCATTGAAAGAAATTCTAGAAAGGATTATAATTACTTTTTTTTTCGAATGGAAAGTTGTATTAATGCCTTGAGCAATGTAGTTTTCAGTACTGATAGCTTTTCAGTTGACAAATATTTAAATACAAACACAGTAATGTTTAATTGCACGCATTTTGTTGGAAATATGAATAGTTCTAGTTTCTGAACTCAAATCAGCATCAATTTATTAAAATTTGAAGTTTCAGAAGATTGAAGCCTTCTCCACACATAATTTAGTTCTTCTGAATGACTTCATATGAGATGTTTCTTAAAATGTAGTTATTTGGAATAATCAGACATCACTTGGGAGTATGAGCATCAGCATGTATTTTTTTTTTCGGAATATTTCTTTCTACATGAGATATTTTCCTAAGTGGAAATCTAGGCAATATAAATAAAGTCTTGTTTCACAAAAATTGAAAGTTCCAATGAATATCTCTGCAATCATTAGAACTTCCATATTCAGACTTGCTTACTCTAATAGAGGGGGAAATTATGTTGCAATTTCATTTGAGATGCAAAGACCTAAGTTCATTTATTCGTCGTAGAGAAGCCTTGAATATTCATTTTGGTTTTGATAATTTTTCATTCTGATAGAAGCAAACTGAGCAATCCATTAAAAATAAATTAAACCATAGTTTTAATGGCAGTGGTGTATTTCTGGGGAGTGTATGTTTTGTATTCCTACTTTTACTACTTACAAGTAGCTTTAAACTGATTAATAGGCTGAACAAATCATATCCTGTTGAGGATTTTTTAACTAATGAATATCTTATATAATAACCGATGAAAACTTGTAATATTCATGAAAAATGAAAGTGATATCATAGATTTAATTGAGCCAGTCATATTTTTGAAAAGGAGGCAATTTTAATCATTTTACAATAAAAGCAGATTATTGCATAATTTTTTAAGTAGATGTTAATCTTATGTATAAAATATGACAAAATTTAGTAGGAAATGTTTTTACTTGCCATTATTATATAACTGGAAAAGCTAGAATATTTTTGGGATTTGAATCAAAATGTCTGTGAAACAAAAAGGGAAATAGAATCATCTAGGCTAGTTTCTTCATGGCCATGGCCATGGAAATTCTCATAGCAGACTTCAAGAAGATCTGTTCCTTTTGTCTAGAACTATGACTATTAGTGACACAGAAATTGAGTAATTGTCTAACTATCATTTTTGAGGAACAATATTAAATAGTGCTTAATTATGAAATATTGCTTTTAATAATTTTGTCTGCATCTTTCATGGTAGGCCTTTGGAAAATTTTCTAATACACAGGATTTTTTAACGATTTTTAATATTCCATACCAGTGTTGATGAAGGAATATTTTCCTATGGTTTAGATTACATGATACCATGCAGGCTAGGTGATCTAAAATATTTTAGAAATTTTTTAATTGGATTTACTCTATCTTATAAGAATTAATTTTTCTATTATGCAAGTTTTAAATTTGTAGAAATTTTATTTAAATGTGTGTCAAAATGCATCGAGATGTCTGAATACTTATAAAATGAAATATTTTTTAGAATTATTATCGAAGAATATATTATGATTTCATACATTCATTTTGTTTTTATATGACTTTATTTTTTAGAAGTATGTTTTGTTACAGTGAGATTTAATTTTATTAATGGTAGTTTGTGGTAGTGGCAGATTCAGTGTTCTAGATATATTATCATTTCTTAGCTTGAATAAGTTATAGATGAATATTCATATAATATATAATGTGATATTTTTGTATTGGAAATCAAGATGTATTACATACTTCTGTTTTTAATATATGCTTGTTGAATAATAATGTTAGTGAATTATTTTTAAAACCAGTGTTTATGTTTTTCCTCAAAATGTGTAGCATATATCATTATATAATTATTTGCTGAGCATGAAACTAGTAAGGCATGGTAGACATAGCATTATTTTTAATGTAATTTGTTTGCCATTGGAAAATTAGTCAAGAAATGTTTCACATTGCACTGTTAGTCATTAGTGCATTACTAGTCTTGTGTTTGTTTAAATATTTCTAATTTCAAAAAATTAATTTGCCTCAATTTGCTTTCTAAAGTCATTTTAAACCTTCCTTTATATTTGTGAAGTAATTATGCAACTATAAGAAAAGCATAAAATTATTGTGCATTGTTTATTTCTATGCTTGTTGTTTTTTATTTACAGATATGTATGCAAAAATTGATTTATTTTGTCATATTTTATTAAAAAAATAGAACCATTGATTTTTCTGAAAGATGATGTATTAAAACAGTATTGGTTATGAATTTCATGAACCTTTTCTGCTTTAAAGAAATTCTGACAAATTTTTCTGATAATCTAATTGGTAATTAGTTTTTCTTGTGGACTGTGCATTAAAAGTCCCTTTAATCTTACTATAAAAAGATACTACAATGCACAATTGTTTTTTCTGAATACTCCATCAGTTTGGAATAGGATTTTATTCTAGTAAATCTGATTAAGAAGTGCTTAAAAATTTTCAGTTTTGTATCTGCTCTGGAAGAAAGCATAAAATATTATGTTTGCTCTAAAAGAGGCAATCCAGTGCAACAATGTTTCTTGCTGGTTTTTAGCATTCTATAGTCTGTGTATTTTCTGTAAGTGGTTCAAAGTCACATTTTCTATCTCGTTATTGGTTGTCTGGTAACAGTAATACGGTAGAAAATGTGACCTTGAACTGCTTACAGAAAATACACAATATAATTAAGGCATACTTAAGCTACGATTTATTGCTCCCTTGTTGATGAATTGAATTATTTTGAATAGCAGACTTTCCATTTTAATAGATAACTAACAGTTTCTTTATATTTTTAATTGTTAAATGTTATTTTAACACACATTTTAGTCAAAATTTATTATTTTTGTGTTATTATTTTATATGATTAGCAAAGCAATTGAAATAGGAAATGAATCTATAAAATTATCTCTTTTGTCGAGAATTATTGGATATTTCTTTTCTTCTTCCATTGAAAGGTATACTAAATTGATAAAATATAATCATCATTCTTTTCTTTTATTTGAAAGAGAACGACTTGAATATTTTACTTTTTAAAAAATGATTGGAGTGGAAAAAGTTACAATAAATTTGCTGAAAATAACTCAGTGATTATGTAGAAAGAAACACGAAAAATATTTTCTTTGTCAATGTTATCATGTATAAATGTGTAATTCAGTATTATTCATATGTAATTTTCATATTTTTAAAACATTATTCTCTGATTTTCAAACACTTTGAGCAGCTAGATAAATTGCTTTTTGCCAGGTATTAATGTTATGAAAGCAGTTTTGTTGTCATATTTTCAAATAATGAAAAAAAAAAAAAAAAAACTGAAAAATATTAATGTTAAAAGGCCGTTTTGGTTTTAATTGAAACTATATTTAAAATATTTGAACTTTGGATGACGATTACATATGCAGAAATTTATTTTATTGTTCTATTTTAAAGTAACTATAAGTACACCCATTTTATTTATATATCGGTGTAATATTTTTTTTCTGAACAAATTGTTTTCAGTATTTTAATCTTCCTTTTATCTTTAGGAAAAATGCTTCAATCTTTCTTAAGGATGATTGATTCTTTTTCAAAAGTAAATGATTTTTTTGATAATTTTATAACTCACTGTATGAATTTTTTCTGTAGTGGACCTTGGGTATTGACGAAAGAAATTTTCAAATCCGAAGGTATATTAGGTTTTTTTCGTGGTTTTGGAGTTACTGTTCTTCGTGAAATGCCAGGATATTTCTTTTTCTTTGGTGGATATGAATTGTCAAGAAATATGCTAACACCTAAAGGAAAGACAAAAGATGATATAGGTATATAATCTTCCAATTGCACATGTAATGTATTTATGAGACACTATTATATAAAATGATCATTAACATTTTTCATGTATATAGGTCTTTTGAGGACCATAATTGCTGGTGGAATTGGTGGAGTCTCGTTTTGGGTTGCAATTTTTCCTGCTGATGTTATTAAATCTAGATTGCAGATTTCAAAATCGAATGATTCAACATTAGAAGTTACAAAAGACCTTATAAGGAAAGAAGGTAATATATGTGTGTTCATTATTTTTAAACTAAACACAGTAATTCTATTCTTATTTCTGATTCACACTTATTTGATTCGAATATTTTCTGTTAAATGTGTTGAATCCATTTTTAAATGTGTTAGAAGATAGATCTACCCTATACCATGAATGTGAATTGCAAATAAAATAGAAACCCTCTTGATTCTGTAATTCATAAATCTTTCACTGTGCCTCCAAATATTTACTCTCAAGATATGTTCATTTCTTTCGCTTTTCACTCCCATTCATGGTATAGAAATAATGTATTGCTTGCGTTTATTTCTTTTTAAAATAAGATTTTTATATCTTTTACGGTAAATTTTGTTATTATCATATAACGCTAGAATATAAAAGAACTATTTTAAAATGCAATTGCTGGATGAATTTCTGCTTCATCAATGCTTCAAAATTCACTCAACATTCACAATTATCACTTGTGTAGCCAGTTGGGATGATAAATTTGAATAATAACATCCTTAATTTTCTTAAATATCTGGTTTTTGTGATAAAAGAAGGGGGAAAAACCCATTTTGTATAAGCTCCATGTTGTAGTTTTTGTGCATTGATAAACATTATCCCAACTTATTGTGTAGTATGTATTAAATTGCTTTTTTCCCCCAATATAGTTTACCATTAAAATAAAAGTACTTCTTACCTGATTTTGTATATTGTGAAAATATGATAAAAATTATAGGCACTTAAAATGCAATTACTATTCCAATTTTATTCTCTCAACGTGATAGCATGTTTGAACTATTTGTTTCATTTTTCGTAACTTGTAACTCTGAATGGGAATTTGTGTAATATTTACTCACTGTATTTCTTTTACAAGATTCCGTAGTTTCCGATTTTTTTATGCTTAATAAATTTCTGATCTGCTCTGAGTTAGTTATCGTAATATAGATGCTATTAAATAATTGGTTTTTGAATAAATCTTCAAAGATATTATCATTTCTATACATATAAAGGAATTAGCCATGCTCTTGTCCTCTTAAATTTAGATGCTTTTGGTACAGACAATATTGAAAAATGTGACCTTTAAAGAATGATTTTGTCATTAAAAAAACGTAGAAATCAAAACTTTTTTCTTTATTAGTCTCCATTTAATTCTTATTATTTAAACTTATTTATCGTGAACTTACAGTAGTGTGCAAATTAATTGGGACAGACTCCTTTTTTTTTATAAATTTCTTCATTTCTTGGGAATACACACCTCAGACAAACAAATTTCTTGTAAAAAAATTAGTAAAATGCATCCTCGCAAAACAAGTACAGATCTTCAGAGATAATTATTAGCTACTGGTGTGAGCACTGATTCATCAACAATATGACAAAGGCTTATTGAAGCAGGAAAATGGGTAGGAAACCAGTCTAAAAAACAGTTAACACCTGTAGTAAAGAGAAAATGTTTGTATTGGGCCAGGAAATATCAATACTGGGCTGCACAAGACTGGAATAAGGTTGTATTCAGCGACAAAACAATTTTTAATGTGAGAAATTCAATCAACATTTGTCAGACGAAGAGCTGGAAAACCCATTAGAGAACAACATCTTAATCAAAAAGTTATGCACCCTCAGAAGCAGATATTTTGAGGTCATTTTACAACTGTAGGATCTGGAGCTTAGTACCAGTTGACGGGATGATGAACTCTAAAAAATACATTTCAATACTAGAAGAAAAAATTGTGTCTCTGATGCAAATGTTTGCTGGTGGTGTTGGTGTCTTTCAACAAGATCTTGCTCCAAACCATCATTCCAAGGTGGTAAAGAATTGTTTTCAAGGAAAGATATTAACAATTTTGGATTGGCCTGGTAATTCGACAGATGTAAATCTAATGAAAAATTTCTAGAGCATTGTGAAGAAAAGTGTGACGGACTGTTAAACTAAGAGAAATATGATTGAGAATATCATAAAAGTTTGGTTTCCTTTTGATGACATCAAAAACGCATGTTATAAATTAGTGGAATCCTTGTTAAAACATGTACAGGATCTCATCAAAGCTACAGGAGGACATATTGATTACTAGATTGCTATACCATGCATGTAAGTGAACCTATACTAATTAAACAACAAGGGTGTACCTTTTTGTGTTTGTCCCAATTAAATTGCACAGTACTGTAATTGGGATTTGTAATGTGCAGCAATTCGGAAAATGAAAACTTAGAACTTATATGGCATGCCACCTCTAAAAATTTTCTTGGTGTTATTTCAATGATGATTTTCTTACATTTCAGACTAAATATAATTTCAGAAATGCATGAATTTTCCAAAGAATAGAATTTTTAATAAAAATATATCCAATATTCTAAATCTGTTCGCGTAGCGATATTTTTAATAAAATTGTACATATGCGAAAGAATTCGTATATTTATAACTCTGTTTTTATTTGCTGATATCGAAGCTGATAATGATTATAACTCTTTCTAGTTCCATTATATGCACATCCGCACAACATGATGTGAAACTGAAAATTCAGGTTAAATGGTGTTATTTTTTAAGAAGAAAAAAATTATGGATGGTTTCTCAAGACATTATTTTAGGGATGAAATTTTCTTATCTTTTCATTGTGAAATTAATTGAAGGAACTAAAGTAATTTTTCATTCTAACTTTAATTTGTGTTTTTTTTTAAAGTCATGAAAACAAAAGGAGTTACCCAGCTTTATTCTGCTCTTGATCTTCGTATATGAAAATAGTGCATTAATTTTCCAAAGAATAGAATTTTTTAATAAAAGAGTATCAGCTTTGTTTTTTAAAAAATGTTTTCTGTATTGCTTTTAAATGCAAAGTTTTAGAATACAGAAATACAGAAAACTTAATGTAACGGAAAAACTACTAACAGAAATGGGCTGAAATTTTGCAGATCCCCATAAAATGGCCTTGTTCTTCGATTTATGTCCAAATTTAAGTGTGTTGCATTTCAAAATGTTCGAACTCTAAATTTTGCAATTTAAAAATTATTTTTTAATGATAAATATGTGTGCAAAATGTATAGAATACCTTTTATTTTTATAACAAAAAGAGTTTAAATGAGTCAATAACCATATTATTTTTTAAGATATGAATAAAAGTACAAAATTTTGTTTTTACAATAGAAAGTCAAAATTTTTAGCTCATAATTTCGAAATGAACAAGTCTCGATTAATGAAATTTGGTTTCCTGGAAGAATTTTTCATGTAGTTTTGAAATATGATGAAAAGAATGGGTGTTGCTTTTGAGAATTTTAAAGTTTGTTCTTGTTCTTATGCATATATATATATATAATAAAAAGTGAGAGAGAGAGAGGGTGGGAGGAAGGCTCCTTATAAATTTTTAATTACAAAATCTTTAAGAATATATTAATTTCTTTTTTATGATTGGCAGATAGATGATACCTGAATAAAGCTGGTTGGCGCATTTTCTTTTCCCCCCGTGGTTGTATATTCTCTTGATATTGAATTTAAATGTTTTAGAATTGTAGCCTTATATATGTGTATTCTTTCCATAGGATTTAGGGCATTATATAAAGGATTGGGTCCAACCGTTTTAAGAACATTTCCTGCTAGTGGAGCTTTATTTGTTGCTTTTGAATATACAAAACAATTTTTAAATTTTGGATTATCTTGCATATCTTAAATGGAAAAATAAGATTTGTTTAAGAATCCAGCTATGATAGCAGTTGTATAATTTATTGCTTTAATTCACACCAAGTTACTATGTAAATGATTCATTTTAATTGGGAAATTACTCCCAACTTCACATTTAGTTATTGTTTTTAATCTATGAGAAATAAATTGATGTATGAATAATTGGTGTTGGTGACTTTTCTTTGATTTTGCTTTTGAAGCGCCCTATTTTAACTTTATGAAATATAAATACATGCAACCTTAAAAGATATGAGGTTACTTATACTGTTTTGTTTTACTTATGTTAACACGTCTAAAGCTTCGATATGAGTGTAAAGGTATCTGGTTCAGTTATGTATATCGAATTAAAATTTCAGTAAACATGTGACACATATATGAAAAAATTTGCGCTAAATATCAGCTGTAAAATAATAAATTATGTAAACTTATATTAAAAACAGTTATTTGCAGATTTTGTACATTATTTTCTTAAAATTTCGATAACTTGTTTTTTGAGTGTTGTAAAAATTTTGGATCATTAGAACAACTATGGAAAATCGTAATATCTGTCTAAATAAAATAATTAGTAATTCAGTGTTACATATGTAGTTTTGAGGGAATTTTCCAAAAGACTAGAAACGAATCTAGGAATTTGAATGCATTATGCCTTATTAAAATCACAAATTATTTATAATATCCTATCAATGCTTATTTATTTCAAATTTTAAAATAACTTTTCTTTTCTTGATCTTACACGCTTTTGTCAAATTTATCTACTTAATTCAAAGAATTTCATTTCTTCCATATCTTGCGATATATTATTTAACAAATGAAAAATATTAATGTTTATATTTCTCATTAGTATTCATTCATTCCATTTAAAATTTTTACTAATATGTGAAATAAAAAAAGAACATGACAGATCTGATGCTTTTAAGTGTAATTATCGAAATAACTTGAATACGGATAAATTTATATGCCGATTAAATGACACCAAATTTCGTGCTGAAACTACAATCGATAATGAGAGTAACTTTCACTTCTGGGGGAACCTAAATAAGCCAAATCATTAATCTTTATCGCTTTTTTCAACGTCTGTTGAGCTAAATTGACCAGATAATTTACTTTTTCAAATTGAAAAGAAAGTTGCTTGGATCTTTTTCTTATTCGGAAGTTACATAAATTGTATTTTTTTTAAATTGATTCAAGCCTTGAAATTCAGCAATAATGACTTTAGATTTCTTAAGTATTTTATCTCCCAAATATTATTTCTTCAGAGCGGCCGATATTATTTTCAGCAGACACTAGTTGTTGCTGTAGAAAGATTTTGCATTTTATGATATCTTAGAAAGTTTGCACAAGAAATATCGGCTCGTGTAAGCAATTTTTTTCATTACTAATTTTTATCACATTGCATTAATAGCAACAAAAAAATAGCAAAATAACTTTTTTTGAAGAAAAGTTTATTTCTTTGTAATATTCAGAATAATTTTTTGAAAATTTAAATATAATTGCATGCGAAATATTAATCTATTGGAACTAATCTATCTTTACAAAAACACTTTTTTATATGCTTTACAATCTAACTATATCAGAATGAAAAGGTAATTTTTTTCTTTTAAATTAAATCTATTACAAACTACGAGTCGTCCCCGAAATGTAACTTTTGGGAATGAAAAATAGTATAGTGGAGTTCAAATATGCTTCTGATAGTGCTGATATAACTCTGAATCTCAGGCTTTGCAATACTACTTAGTTTTGGGATAAAAGTTTACTTGTGAACTACAGTAAAATGTCTACATGAAGGGAATTATCAAAGTATAGCTATAATGTGGACAATTTTTATTCGGATGACAACTGTTATATTGGTGCTTTTTTGAAGAAAGTCATTCAAAAAAATTTTTTAACCATACTTATTCAGAATTTATAATTAGATACATATTAATTGAATCTAAGGATTCATTTTATTGCTAAAAGAGGTTGCAAAAATGCCATTAAAAACTTAGTTGTAATAATGTACCGATTCATATTGACCAAGTCCTCTTGTATTTTTTCCGCGTGTTTTACACATTTTTTCAAATCATCCGCTGTTACGTTTAACTGTGCTTCATTGGGCAATTCCCTAATATCTGTAATTTTGAAAGTTTCATTTTTCTTCGTAATTCCACCTGCGCGTAGATAAGTTCTATAGGGTGGGCGTCTCACTACTTCATGTCCCATTTCGTATGCTACCTAATCAAGCTCATATGCTTTATATTTTTCTTTGTGCTCCTTTACAATGCCCAATACTTCTGGTCCGGTTTTGGTAGCATTATGGGGAATATTTTTTGCTCAGAAGCCATGACACAATGTCAGTTTTTTTTTTTTTTTTTTGTCTTGTCTTTGTGAAGGGATTTTTTTTCAGCATATGCCGAATGATAGCTCACATTATACATGACAATGACAGATGGTTCCTTCAATTCTCTAAGTAAATCGGGAACCACGTTTTGAAAACTTCGCTGTACTTTTTGATTGAAATACTAGTTTTGCAGATGGAGTAAAGTCTAGATCAGCAGATCCAGCATGGCAAATGATCAATCTTGATTCTTTTAAGCCTTCTTGGGAAGTGGAACTTTGCCAAACATATTTAGGCGAATGGTTGCGTTTACCCCAGTTTCATCCAGGTATATCACTGGCCTGGATAAAGAATCGTTTCTAACTTTGTGCATTTTTCTCAAAAATTTTATTTGAGAAACACTGATGTTGTTTCTTTCCATTAAAAAGTGCAATGATGGTCGCAGGTTTTTGTGAGAAAATCAGAAAATTTTCAAAATCGCCCATAATGATTTTGCGCATCCAGAAAAATTAATTTTTTTCTATTAAGCAAGATCTTAATTTTTCCGCTGTTGGATATTCGCTTATGTCATAAAATTGTTATACAGTCTAACAAAATCATCAAATCTGTGGTAAACTTTGTTCGTGGATTCCTTTTCTTGGACGATTCGAAAACTGGAATGTTGTTCAGAGATTCAGCAGCTACAGTCTTATCAGGCTCTGCACAAATTCGCTGTACCGTTCTGTAGGAAACACCACACATTTGCGTAGTTACATTCTGGGGCTGCAAAAACAAATCTCCTCAGTTTAGATGAGACCAAATCTTTTAATTGTATACATTGTAGACAATCATCTTTGATTGTCTCCGGACGTCAGGCTTATTCATGACGACAGAGACTAAACGCTTCAACACTATTTTGTGAAAAACGAATTGATTTATAATTGAAAAACGAAATAGAGAAAAAATGACGAAAGCACAAACTATAAAGCAGAAAGCTACCGGAACACCTTAACTGTGTAAAAAAAAAAAAGTGGCACTGTTGTCTGCCGCACCGTTGCCAAGGCAACGAGGTAGAAAATTTGTCCTTGACGCGCCTACAGCAAATACACAGACTATAATATCATCTAAACACTTCCCAATAAATCTCAATCTTGTGAGGGTGATTGCTTTAAACAGCTAATACGCGCATGATCTAACAATGCAACAAAAGGTTTTGAATGCTAATTTTCATAATAGTTGAAATTAGCTAAGGCAATATGGACAAAAGCATTCGTTATAGATCTTGTCTTAAACACAAATATTAAAAATGCGAAACCTTAAACCCCTGTCATTTTCTAAATTCATTTAAGAATAGAACTTGGTAGGGTAGGAAAATCCTTGAGAGTTAATACTGAATTTGAGAATATGGAAGTTGTCAATTTTATCCATTTAAATTTTATAATGGTCATTTCTATCTAATCGCCCAAGATAATTCCAGTTGAGTTGCATGGAACATCCAGCATTCAATGATGCATTTTCATTCAGTTTTCTGTCGCCATTAGCAGGTTAGTCTTTAAACCCATTTGAGATGGGCAGTAAACCGTGTGTGCAATGATACTAAACTGTAAATTTAAGCTTCTGCAGATGGCCTTTAGAAAATACGCTGTCAGGAGTTAAACAGGATGGTGTAAAGTTAACAATACCAAATCATATTTATCAGATTCAAAATAAATGATAATGAAGATATAATCGCGGATTATACAAGTTTTAACAATTTCTCAGTGGGAAGTGTGTCTACATTCGGGAACTTTTAAATATACTCAAAGGATTACTGTAATGCCATGTGCACTGCTAATGATATTTATGTTGGTCATTAAGATACATGCTACTTAAAATCATTCTATTTAACATTTTATCCCTTCAGTTTGAAAAGACGCATACTCGCCAAAATTAAGTTACCTAATCATGAATAGCATTTCTTTCGGATGTATTGCATATAACGTAGTACAACAAATTATTGAAGAATAGATATTTCCAAAGAATTTTAATTAAATATTTTCAAAATTCAGTGGTATTTATTAGACTAAATATATAAGTGAAATTTTTTTAAAAAAATCACTCATGATTTTGTTGATCAGCTAAATTGACACTATTTGTCAGATATTTACAATTTTGTTTCTTTAAATAGCTAGTACGTTTGCTTTTCTTACGTCATCATTGCTCATTGTCATCATTGCAACTCCCATGTTTCTTTTTGTTATGAGGAGAGACTTTTAACGTTTTTGTATTCATGGTAAGACAAGATTTTTTTTTTTTTTAAAGAAATACTTTTACTGTTCGCATTCTATGAGCGATAATTTGGAGAAAGGTATTTTCTGCGTTTCTCTATATCTTTGTAGTTTACCGTAGTTTTCACCTAATTTCCGTACCTGTTGGTGGGTATGAAGACGTCTACAAAATTTTAAATGCGTTATGTAGATTGTACATATACATGTTTATGATAATCCTATACTGGACGAAGATTGTAGAAATATTTACAAATTCTTGTTTTTCGTACTATTTTGTCCGATGATTAGCTCAAGTTAATCGACCTCTTCAAAATTTTTTGGAGAACTTAAAAGGGGCGTTTTATTTAGGAAAGCAGAAGAACGTCCTTTAAAAATTAGATGCAAGAAATTGTATTTTGGATTTGAAGCAAATAAAACATGCATTACCGCTGCAGTGAGAACTGCCAAACATTTTTTCAAATATTAAAGAAATATCTAGTTGGGTTCTTAAAATATCTATAAAAACCAGTTTCCTTTAAGTTTAATGCAAATGAACAATAAGAAAACTCTAGTATTCCATTAGCTTTTAATAAAATATTTACAGTTGTATTCACAATATTCAATTGCAATAATTTTGACATTACATAAAATAGAAACCAAATATTATTAGATCATCGCGCTGAGAACCATACTATTCTGTAGCTAAGATTTCAATACAAAACTATAATATCCAGAATTCGTACAATATTCAATATGCATAAAACTCATTTAAATGAAAAATTTCACAATACATTGAATTATAAAAACAGTTTCATGATAGGTTTAAATACAATATGAAAATAGATCTATAATCAATGTATAAAAATATGTATTGTATATAAAAGTATAAAAGCAGATCAATAACTATTTTAGTTTGTTCCCATTAGAATCAAACATACTTTCAACTCCAGTGTTGAATAAATAACCCTCCATCACACAAGTGAATCAAAACCTTTGAAACTAAAACATTGAGATCACAGAATGAACACAGTAAATATAATGGACAGAAATTGTATAAAGAACATTGTATAATAAAGTTTTTGAAGTTATTAAAAATTGTTAAATTTCTATCAAAAAGTCATCAACAATATAACAGGGTTTATAAAAGTTGCAGGTGGATATTTAAATATATTTAAAGAGGGAACAACAATAAAGTAAGATAGCTAGCTCTCAACAATAACAAATGAGAATACAAAGATGATTCAGCCTTCTTGAAATATGATTTAATCTCAAAGATTAAAATATGAAACTGCAGCTGCACATTGATTATATTAATCCACTACTTTAAAAATGTATTAGCATAGACAAATCTTAAAATGAATAACAATAACTTTAGAAATTAAAACCTTGCATTTAATTAGACTTTCCTTTGTTAGTATTAAAAATATTTTTTTTTCAACCTTTGTGCTCAGCATACAGTTTACTGTAGAAAATGCGTAAGAGGACAATTCACAAGATTGAACTTCATGAGAATAATGCCCATTCACAATTTGATGAAAATCTCAGTTGAGTGGAATATCTTGCTTGTCATCCGGAGGATTGAAAAGTAATTCAATGGAGAATTTCTCTCTAAACACTTTCCATGTTTTCGTCTTATGAGGATTGTCTAAATAGTCTCGCTGCACATGAAATCTAGGGGGGAAAAAGAAAGAAATTCGCTTTTTTAAGTTTTTACTTTAAACATAATTATTACAACAACTGTTATACAAGACAAGATGTTATTGAATATTTTAATTTGTTTATATCATTAAAGCACATAATAGTCAAATAAACAAAGAAACAATACTTGGAAACAGTTTACTTTAGTAAATTTCTTACCTATTGTTTTCAATAAAACTGGTATGAAACCAAAAATAGAATGGACAATTTTCATAGCCTTTAGGAACACCTCTCTGTTGAACAGAAAAATTAAAATTTATATATATAGTAAACATATTTTTTTATTTTACTATGAGATTCTGATAGGGATTTCTTTTACATGTATTAATTTAGGCAAGGGGTTATTACGTATCTTTGATAAAGATGCGTATGGGTTAAGATTTTCATCCCTTTGCTCACAGCGTGGGAAACAGAGCCAAAAATTTCGTTAAGCACCTGTTAGCGATAATTAAATAAAAAATTGGGATTTGGATCAGGAAATAAGTGAACATTTTACAGTGAAGTTAAACTAGCCCATGTTAAGATAAATGTTAGAAAATTAATTAGGATTTAAATTAAGAGATCATTACATATATATAATGAGGTGAACAAAGTCATGCGATAGAAACATACAGATAGCAGTAGTATCGCATAACACAGTGTTTAAATGGGCAGTGCATTGGCAGGGCTTTCATTTGTATTCAAATGATGCATGTGAAAAGGTTTGACTTGATTACGGGCGTACGATTTTGAAAGCGAAATGGTAGTTGGGGGTAGACGCATGGGGTATTTTATTTCGGAAATCGTTAAGGAATTCAACATTCCGAGATCCACAGTATTAAGAGTGTGCCGAGAATACCTAATTTAAGGCATAACCTCCCACCATGAACAACGCAATGGCCGGTCGTCTGCACTTAATGATCGACACCAGCGTAGAATGTCAGTGTAACAGACAAGCAACACAGCATGAAATAATCGCAGGAATCATTGTGGAGCATACGATGGCCGTGTCCATAAAGACATTGCGGTGACATTTGGCTTTAATAGCCTAGTGCGGCAGAAAACCGACTCGAATGCTTTTACTAACAGCACGATTAATCGCTTGCAGCGCCTTTCTTGGGCTCATGATCATATCAATTCGATCCCAGATGACTGGAAAACCGTGACTTGGTCAGATGAGTCAGGAGTTCAGTTAGTATGAAGCGATAGGTTTCGAGAGTGGCACAGACACCACGAAGCCATGGACCAAAGTGCGAAATGGTGGTTCCATAATGGTGTAGATTATTTTTACATGGAATGGACTGTGTCCTCTGGTCCAACTGAACCGATCATTGACTGGATATGGCAGTGTTCAACTACTTGGAGACCCCTTGCAGCCATTCATGGATTTCACATACCCATACAACGATGGAATTTCTATGGATGACAATACACCATGTCACCGGCCCACAACTGTTCGCGATTCCTTTGAAAAAGATTCTGGGCAATTCCAGCGAATAATTTAGTCATATAGATCGAACGTTATGAATCCATCAGTTCGTACAAAATATCCTGCACCGGCCCGGCAACACTTGTGCAAGTATGGGCGTTTATAGAGGTAGCAAGGCTCGATATTTCTATAAAGGATTTCCAACAATTTGTTGACTCCATGCCACGTCGAGTTGCCGAACTTTTTCTGTTCAAAAGGAGGTCTGACATTAAATAAAAGTTTATACTCATGACTTGTCACCTCAATGTATATATGAATTTCTCATATTATGGTATAACTTATTTTTGGTGTTGCAGATTTTTCACGAAGGTTTCAAAAGAAAGTAAAAGAACACTTCCAGAATTTTTCTTTTATCGTTATTCAAATAAATAAGCGCTGTTTATAACAAACAATACTGCCAATAGACTTTCAATGTTATAGAAGGAATTCCTACTTAATGTATAGAATAATTATAAAAATTTTTTTGAAAATATTTGCTTTCTAGAGAGTACACCATTAGTGCAAACGTAATAAGATTGATAGCAGGCGTCATACGGTAAGCACTGAATGATAAAACAATAATTCAGCTCTCGGAAATACGGTTATAGTAAAGAAATTCCAAATTTTTTAATGGCACCTTTTTTTTTTCCCGTGGAAACGTGATCCTCACAGTAAAATTCTTAAACTGGAGTTGGAACGGTATTTTAGGTATTAGTAAAAGGTTTAGTTTAGTTGATTTGAATATTGTGTCTTGCTTTCTTACCTTTTTACTTCAACAAGCCTCTTCACGTGAAACAGCACAGCGAAATGGTAAAATATCTTTTAAAAATCTGAATGGTCAGAAAACCGGAAAGGCATTGTGTAGCTACCGTAGAAAACAGTTGCTACGACTAAACCCATTTTTAGTCCAAGCTGTACGAAATTTAATATGCAAATTTGAAGAAACTGGTTGCACATGAGATCGATCTTGTCCTAGACGATCTTTAGTTCTCGTTGAAACTTTTGTAGGAATGCACCAGGAGGTAAGCTAAGATCTTGCTGTAAATGCACCGAGTTTTACGCGTGCTTGGTGTGCAGAATTTTATAGTTCGCAAAATCAGCAGCATATTTATTACATGTTTCAGCCAGTTGATTGTTACATGGGAATAATCTACTACGATTGCATTTTGCAAACGAATTCCTCATTACGTAATAATTTCTTATAATAGCTGGCCTTTATGTATTCCAAGAACAAATGAGTCATTTCCCATTCAATGGTAACGTTAATTGGAATAACGATGAGCATATTCAAATGCAAAGATTTTGTGGTTTCACTTCCGTTACAAGAAGGAAAACAAAAGTAGTTAGGGATTAAAGGCACATTCATCCTTGGTCCATATTATCTGAAGAGATTACTGCCCAAGGTCTAGGAATGTGTACGATAAAGAGTAATAGTTCTGAGTTAACTTCATTTTCGACAGGCACATATTCTCTGATGTACAGATGCAAGATGGTGCTGCCCCATACATTGGATCTTAATCATGAGTATGTAAGCTCAATATTGACAATATAATTATCTCCGGCTATTTCATGATCCCTTGGACGTCAAGATCCCCCGATCTCATATCAGTAGGTTTCTGGCTGAGTGATACTTAAAATCAGAAGTGTAAGCATCAAATGCACAAGGTGTGATTCGACATATGTCATTTAATGCGAGAATCAACTGATTCCTCTTCCCATGCAAGTGCTGCATTACTATGTACCATCTAACACTCGCAAAGTTTAACCATATGAGAATGTTGACATGCCGATAACTTGTAAAGCAAACATCTTGTTTCACTACTGTCTCTTGTCCCCCCCCCTTCGTCTCATGCCTAGCGTCATCCTTTTTCGCGCTAAAATTACCGTTCCAACTCAATTTTAGATTTTTTTTTCCCCCAAGAGGATCGCATTTCAATGGAAAAAAAAAATGCTATTTGAAAATTCCTGAACTATAACTATACGCGTGACTATGATAGCTGAACTATTTATTATTTTGCACATCAGTTTTGAGCACATTGCGTATAATATTCTATTCAACAGTTTAAGGTATTTTTTATAAGCCCCCTAAATTTCGATTCTGCCTACAGCAATAATCACATTTTTTCTACAACGATAATTTTACATCTTTAGAAAACTGTTGAATATATTTTCCAACAAAGCAAATTTTTCATGCCTCCTAATACTTAACTTTCCCAAACTGTATTTTCTAATGTTATTAATTAAAAATATTGAACACAATTGAAATTTAAACCTGACAAACATTTGAAATCAATGAATTCAAAGCTCGATAGACCAAAATCGGTTATAATGAAACATTCTTTTGTTGCATTAATTCTAACAAACAATAAATCTTAATATTTGGTATAATAAATTATTTTTCATTACTTACAACAATATATAGTATATTTACATTTTATTACAATATTAAAATTTCACTTGTAAATATTATTGAATTTAAAATGTACTATTCTTTGATTATAAATACGCAATATAGTATGCATTTATCTTAAATTAGATAGTTCTTTTATAATGGTTAGTATATATTTGATTATTTATGAGGTAAAAAAAAAAATTGAGAATCCTCCATATATATCATTGGCATTACTGAAAACATTAATTTTTTAACTTACGGATGAACACTGAAATCTAAGTTTAACATCTCCGTGAAGAATTGGGCAGTTTAAGACAGTGACCTCCAGAACATCTGCTTCTGATTTATATTCAGCCTGAAATAAAATAGTTTTGTAACATTATCTATAATGATACCCATTTTAAAACGAAATTCATTCTTTTTAATGCAGACAATTGAAGGAACTTCTGAAAAAACCAGTTCTAACGTTATAAGTTTCATATTTTCAATACTAAGCGAAAACAAAGAGCATTTCAAGTCCAAATATTAAGAGAACATTCCAATAAAAAAAAATAAAAAAATAAAACATTTGCATGTGTCTTCATGTTCACCACAAAAGTTACTCACTTTAATAACACGACATGCTAGTATTTTCCCTCAAAAGCCAGGCATTAATTTCTGTTTCTGCTGATATAAACTAATACTGAAGTTCACTGTAGAGGATTGGTATATATTGAAAAAAGACATTTAGTTAAAGATTAAGGTTTTCCTTGAACATCTAAGATTTTTTATATATTATATCAGTAAGTTACCAGCATACAATATAGATATACTTTTGATTACGAAACTTCTGCTCAATGTTTAAATTTGACTATTTTTGAAGTAACAGTCGAATACAAAAGTGTTAAAACGTTTAAATGCACCACATGCTTTTTATAATCGAAGTTCTTAAAAGTGGTGTTTTGATAGCTTTACATGCAAATAAAACAAGTTTCGCATATTTCAAAATTTGAATTAAAATAAAAAAAATAGTAAAAATATAACAAATAAAGTACATTCCATACAACACTGAATTGTAGTCATGTTTGAATCTGAAATCAAGATCTATGATGCTGGATAGTAGCTCTTATGTACCATATTGCATTTGTATATAAAACTGAAAAAAAAAGTGTCATTTAGCAGTAGTTTGAGAACTATTAAGTATTACCAAAAGTAATATACAACATTAATATAAAATCATACTTCAAAAAAATTCTAAATCATTCAGAAAAAGTACATAATAAAGAAAGTTTAAGACATTTATCAATTTTTAGCGAATTTTAAAATGATAAAAATTAATAGCCGTTTCAAAGTTTTAAACATCAAGTTGGAAAAAATCAGCACTCGATGACAGTATTGAGATTCAAAAATGCTTTATAGTGAGAAAAAAAAGTCACAGAAAGCTTTCTCATTCAAACGAAAATTTAGAAGCCCATCGAAATTCGAAACAAATTGAATTTTATTACAGTTCTGAGTGAGGCCTTATAAATTTATAAAGAAAAATTTGATAAATAAATGCAAGCCTATTCTGTTTAAAATTAATAAACACCTTTCTATTTAGCATTGCATTCATTTCAAATAATGCAATTCGTACTAAATATCTTCAGTTGCAAAGTTTGGAATTCAAACTTATGCTTTTACAATATTACTCTTTGATACTTTATAGGAATGGTTTTGACAAATCCATCGGCATGATTATCTGATCTAAAAATTTAATAATCTGACCCTTAGAAAACCATATATTACTTCCAAGTATGTATTCAAATAGAATCAGCCTTTTAATTATTAATTGATCCATAACGTTTTACATTAAGTATATAAATTTGTTGGAACTTAAGATAAAGAACAACATGCAAACTAAATAATTAAGTACCTAAATAGCAAAATTTTCAAACAGAATACAAGACATGTAGGACAAATTAATGTCATTTTTTTGCATTTATAACATACTTGACAATTTTTGTTAATGCCAAAGTCACACTCAAATACTTTAGAACGTCCATTGTACACTTCGCAAGTCAAGTCTGAACCATTTCCTCTTCCAATACCTAAAATTTAAAAGGAAAACTCTATACTACAAGCATTCGTAAATTGATGTTTAAATGCATGTTAGAAAAAAAGGATTACAGCAGATACCTATTACTGTCAGTATTAATAACATGTATATATAAGATTCAGTTAGTTAATTTTCAGTATTACAAAACATTTATCTAGTACACAAGTCAAAAACAGAAGACTTACATTACTAATGTAGCCATTCTCAGCTTTTAGCTAAAACCAAAGATGTCAGAAATTAAGAAAAAGTAAACATTGAAGCACCAAGAATCAAGCAAAATAGAAAAAATCAAATGAAATGTTCAAAAAAGTATATGATAAAGTTAAATTTTTTTAAATTTCATTTTTAAAATATATCACAACATGAATATGGCATTTATTTAAAGGACATTCTGGCAGTTTCTCCCGAAGTCATTCATAATATGAGTTCACATTCCTCAATTCCCTATAAAATCTCAATTTTCAGTAGACATAACATCAATAATAAAATGTCTTTAAAAGATTCTATCGAGTCATAAATTATTTAATAGTAAAAAAAGATAGTAAGTTGAATAACAAGATTTAATAGTAATACTTTAGGTAATATTCTTAAGCAAAGTCAAAGGGGAATGATTTGCTTTTACATTCGCAAAAAAGACGAAGACAAAGAAGACGTATTAAAAGACCATGATATTGTTAGCAAAAAGTCATGAAAAAATTTACAGCTAACGGTATTTTAGTCAATGGTATACTCTATTCTTTTATATAAGACTAAACCTAAGTTAAAATAAAGATTTAAGGACTCACCTGCTAATGCTGTAATTTTTATTTGCCGCAATCTCAAAGGAATTTCTTCAGGAGGTACCCCACCAAACTTTTCTTTTATCTCTTGAAAGTAACCTACATAGCGATTCTGCAGGAATGAATCGTTTTAAAATGCAATCTTCATATCATTATCGAATTAAAAATGCTGACATGCATATTACATACCTGACTAGGAGTTTCAACTCCTTGAAACTTGCTGCTTTTAGATAAGTCTGTACGTCTATTTCCAAAATAATCTAAACTAGCCTGAAAAAGAATGAATTTGTCCTCAAGTTAACTAATGAAACTTTACAATAGGTGATTAGTTACATTACGCTTTGCTCGAAAAGCATAATAAATACTATTTAAATGAAAAATTCTACATATCTGCAAAAATTTCTCAAAACAGTAAGTTTATAAAATGGTATTTTTTATGGCATTATTGGTACTGCAATCAATTTTTTACAGAAATCATTGACAAGTTTTCAAAATACCAAATACTTAAAGATATTTACTTTAATCTAGCAGGGAGATTTTGATACTTCTCTAATTGTGATGTTTTGTTATGTGAATAAAGGTTTTAAATGTAAAAGTCATTTATTTTGCTACAATTATAGTTGCTTTGCTTGAAGAGTACCTACAGTAAAGTTTTTTTTAAAGATAATATTCTATTTACAGTAACATATGCTGAAACAGAAGATCTAGTTCTAACCGAAAAGAGAAGATGTTTATCATGCATTCATTTAAGAGCCATTGCATCAATTTGGATAAAATTTCTCAGGGTAAAAATTTTAAAATTATCATCCGAGAATTATAGAAAGAAATTCACAAAATTCGAAAAATAGTCATAAAAGTCAATAGTTAACATGCCATCTATTTTGCATTGTAGACAAAATATTTTCCCTTTTAAATATATTCTAAAATTTCTCAACAATAACTGATTACTATTTTTCCCAAATCAATAATTAAAAAAGCTGTGAAAAATATATTTAAAAAAAATTACTTCAGCACTTCCAAACAATCCTGCTTCAACGAGCCATATACATATCATTGTACCAGTTCTTCCTTTGCCACCTTTGCAATGAACAGCAATAACATTACTTTTGTCTTGATCAAACCATTCCCGAACGTTTTTCACAAACCGGATCATATCACTGAAATTAAATTTTATTAGTTTACATTAAAAGAAAATAGAGAAATTAATGATTGCATCCTGAAGTAAAATATTAGTTGTCATTCATTTTCTTTATAATTTATTTATTCTCTAAAATTTTAGTAATATCAAAGTAAAATTAAAATTACAGTTTAGAAGTATGCAACAGAATTAACAATAATTTTAATACTTTAAAGAAGTTGCATTGTGTGAAAGCATTATATACCATGAATGTTTAAACATGTATCTGAATGAAAACGCTTTCTCTGAGAGTCACTTTCTCATTTTGATGTCTGTTAGATTTAACTTTTAAGATTTTGAGAGAGAGAAGTCATTTACATTAGATAGTTTTTTTTATATGCATTCAAATGATTTAATTTAATTATAACTGAATTAAAATTGGCAGCAAATTAGGATTTATAATTTCCGTATTTCACTTACATATTTAAAACTATTCTACATGATCAATTTGAGAATAACCACATTAATTATAATGGTGACATCGATATTTAATGAGTGTAGTTAGGATTATGTGACACTTATTTAAAAAAATCTTGCATATTCTGTATCAATCACTTAAGACACCTTTCAGGAAATGAAGGTTGATTTCTGCCTCAAAAGATTATTCGAACTTTGAAATGCTAACAAACTACTAACCTTACATTCAATAGGTTTGGTTTGATTTGGCCTGAATTTTAAACAATTAAAATGATTCCAAAAACTTTCGGAGACATCAAACTGAAACTAAGAAATTCATTACGTTTGTAGAAGATCACTTTTAACTAGTCAACTGACAGCAGAGTTCTCATATACTTGATATAATAAAACAAATCCTCGTAAGTTAGATCCATGCCACTTCACAACAAAATGTAAACCATGCCCAAATCCTAACATATGTATATTTGTTTTAATCCTTTGATTAGTATTTATGTCTAATGAATTAACTAAGTTATAATTTTTGAATGTTATAAAAGTTATATTTGAAAAATCCCAAAAAAGTTGTAAGAAAAATTGTTCCATGACAATCTCAAATTATTAAAAGTACAAATTAGAGACAGGGCCTAATAATCTCACCTTCAATTTTCATAAGAATTATGTCTAAATTCTAAACATCATATCAAAGATGATTAATTATTGGTATAGTTTTACAGCAAAATATTTCTTCTTGGATATAATAACCATATGCCTTAAAAAATGGACAATTGAAGAATCAAGGATCAAAGGAAAGGGATTACCAATATTTAGGCCATAAATTAGGAAATAAGATGCCTATATAATAAGTGGAAAATGGAACAGCAGAGAAATGATTATAAGCAGAAATCATTCAGTAGAAAATATGGCATAATAAATTCAACTATAAATTTCAAACTAATGATATTAATCAAAACGAATCAGCAAAAACAGAAATGGGGAAAAATTGATTGCTAGCAATCAAAGAATTTACAACAAATGAAATATTTATTGATGTCCGAATTTCTCTTTAAAAGGAATGTTATTTTTCTTAAAAGGAGATATTTACGACGTTAAAAAAGTGCATATTGAAAATAAAAGATATATTTATTTAAATTTATCGATTATGTTTATATTTGTCTACGATATTAATATCCTCTTAAGGAACAATACAAAGGTTAATGCAGATTAACCTAGTAATTTGAAAGAAATCAAATTCATTTTGAATCAGATAACAAAAGCATGTTAAGGTATTTATTCCAATCTTCAAAATACTTACGTAACAGATGGTACATTATGATCATCAATAATGAATCTTTCAACTCTTCCATGAAAATAAGTATCATCATAAGTTTTCTCACCTATAAAAATGAGAATCAGTAAGACTGATATTTAAAACATGGAAAATATTAATTCTAAAAGCAGAAATTTCTAATCAAATTATACTTACTGCACAGATTATAAACTTTATAATGATCTTTATGCTTGAAATCCAAAAAACGAGCAACTTCCTGAAATGTGCCATTAATCAATAATACAGATCATATTTTAAATATTTAACCATACATTCATATATATACAAAACTAACCTGAATAGGATTTCTATATAAAGACATTTTTCCACGAGAAGGAAAAGACATTGCAATGACTCTTTCTGGAAAATGTATAAATTTATTATGTGCAAGAAATATTACATGTATATATACTTTAAAACAAATGATTTGCATCTGAATTTTTATTTACAAACAACTCAGAAATATGCAAGCCAATGGCCAAAATGCAAAAATACTTGTTCTGTTTGTTTTAAGAAATGATATACACAGATATACACAGATGACAATGATTTTTTAAGAAATGATATTTCTACAGCAAAATTAAAAGTGCAGCTCACTATTTTTTAATATTATAAGAAATGTTATATAGTTATTAGATATAGTAAACTATTTTTACACAATGGTCAAAATTTTTTTTATGTAAAATACGACAATTATTCATTAAAATCAGACTTGTAAGGTTCTAAGAAATAAAAAATTATTCTAAATAAAAACAGAAATCTTCAATTTCAAACATGATTCCTCGATACTGAACAGCATTTAATGTTAAAATATGCCTTCAAGGATGCAGATAAAATTTACAAGAAACTCTGTCATTCAGATTCGAATATAGGTGTTCACCAACACAAAGCGGTATTTCTGACTTGACAGAATTAATATGTAAACAGAATAAATCTATGTCATGAGTTATTAAACATCAGTTAAACGTTTTTATAATATATTTTAAAGATTGGATGTATCATTTCAATAACATTTTTTTTTTCTCATGAACCAACAGTAATTGACAAATCTTTCAAACAAGTATGAATTGCTTTATTCTGTCCTTTAATTCCTTACTTTAAAAAAATAATACCAGTTAGTAATTTTAAAAGTATTTCTTTAGATGCTCAAATCCAATAAATATTGTTATATACGAAAGCTCAGAAAATAATCTAGATGCTATAATTTAACAGAAGAATTTAATGACATTTTATAATTATATACCTGTAACATAGGTTAAATCCAAATCAAATCCATCTTTTTGATACCTTCTTTTATTTTGTGAAACCATTTGGCGAGCACCTTTCACTAAGTGCTTCCTTTCTGTATATAATCGAATAAATGTGACTATTCGTATCAAACGCCCAGCAACAACAAGTCTAAAAATAAGGGAATACAGAATTTGCTTTCATAATGAATATAAAAAGCTGCATCCAAAACAAAGATTCAAAACCAGCAGTCAAATTACTTACTTTGCATAACCAAGTTCAAGATCAACTGAAGTATAAATCACAGTAACAATAAAAGAAACGATTATAACTACTAAATCTACCACATTATACCATTCATTAAAGAATTGCCTCATTCTGAAAGAAAAAGAAAAAATGACCAACCATTAGTAAAAAAATTCAATTGATAAAAATTTATTAAACCTAAATTATTCATTTTAGGTAAGTAAATACTTTACAGTTTCAAAATACAAAGTTTTTGCTAAGTAAAAGGGAATTTATGACAGCATAAAGAATAAAAATATGTAGTGGCATCTAGATAATTTTGTTCTTGCTAGTACCTAGGGCCTATACTTTCAAACCTCCCAGCACTATACTGATGGTAACAGATAATGATTTCTTTAAGGACAAAATTAAATAAAGCACTTCAAAGTAGAAAATCAGAATCAAATCAAAAGCGATCACTATTAAATCAATTTTGATGGCCTTATTAAACTGACTTTGCTGGTCTATGATAACTTATAAAGTATGAAAATGCCTTAAAAGTACCAATCAGAGATAATGATTAAAAGCTTTTTGCCTGAGCATTTTCTGAGTTCCATACTATCTTCCATATTTAACTTTTGTTGGTATCGCACAGTAAATTTTGACTGATTTCCATTCCAATAAGCATGATTAATTTTTATACAAGTTTAATCCTTTTTTTTTTTTTCTGGATGAAATTCACTACATTTGACAAACTAAACATGACATTGGCAGTCTTCATTATTAATCATATACAGCAAAAGATGCCTATTTTTGCAAATAGTAAAATATGGTAAACACTCACATAATATTTATACCACAAACATTTTATACATAACTTAAAATTAAATCAAAATAATAAATAAGGAAAAGAAAAATAGGGAAAAAAAATAATCAGAAACATTAAAAAAAATGGAATTAAGACATAATGACACAGTACCATTTCTGAACAAAACTTTATCGTATTCTATGATATAATAGTGAACCTCTAAAAGGCAATGACAACTAAAAAGATAATTGAAATTTCTGAAAAAAAATGAAGCCAACATACAAGAGCCTACACCATAATTTTGATGTGTTTTTATACACAAGTCCTATTAGAAGAATTTCATAACAGAGGCACAGTACAAGCTAACTCATGAAAAATCAGAATTGAAAATTTCAAGCTAACTCTTAAAAATTAGAGCTCTTAAAATTTAATTCTAATTGTTTTAAGTTAAAAGTAGAATAGAAACTTTCTGAATAATGTTTGCTTTATTCAGAAACAAAGGTAATGTCTAAGGAATTATGCCTTTATACTTAAATTAAAATGTCACACAGCCATTATACAAAGATAGAATTTAATTATTTGTTGGTTTGAGGATCATGGCAGATATGGCATTCAGATTCACAAGTAACTCCAAGTATGTGTGAATACACAGAAAAAAGTTATAAAATATAATCAATGCACATTTTAAAGAAAGCAGTAGAAGAAGACATTTTCTATGCTGGCTAATAACATCAAACAAGGTCAACCAACATAGGATCGCACAAAAAAGCTTAACCTTATCTGCCTGCCATAAAAAGGTACATGCGCATAAAGAGAACACTAATTTCATTTTGCCGATCATATGAGAATCTAATATTTCTAAGATTTCTTGAAGATATGATATATTGGTATTGAGATTTCTTATTTTAATAGAAGAGCACAATAAAAAGAAATAAAATCTCTTATTCAACTTTTAAAACACTTTAAAAACAGACAGCATTTTTAGTTAAAATTAATCATCTTTTTGAATTAAACATTGGAAATATGAGCCAAAAATTAAAGTTTTAGGATAAAAATGTGCTAATAAGAACATTTAATATTTGTTGTATTTAAAGAAAATGCTTGAACCAAATTAAGAATTATTTTTAAGCAATGGAAAAGGTCTAGAATTTTTTTCCCTCCAAATAAATTAATAGAATTGGATAAAACTTCAAACAAAACCATTCTAATAAAAAAATTTACTATTAAAAGTTATTCCTTAATATGTAGTCAATTTACAGAGAATTGCATTCTTTAGTAACTAATCATATATGGACATATAAGGAATAAACAAAATAAAAAAATAAATGAAACAAACATACCCCTTTGCTGCAATACGAAGAGAAACTTCAAGCAAGAAGTAACAAACAAAACATAAAGCAGTAACTTCAAAAGCTTTTTCTTGTACATCTGTTTTATTAGGTATGGCTAAAGCCGCTATCAAAATACTGATATCAGCTAAGATCAACAATAAACTGAAAATTCTAAAAATTGTAAAATAAAAAATAAAGATTAAATATAAAAAAAGTTTTTTTAAGCAAAGTTTGAATTATAAAAAGGGGAAAAACTTACCTAAAAATTAAATGTTCAACAATTTGCTTTAGCTGAAATTGTATAAACCTGAAATTGTATGAATTGTAAAATAAAATGGTTGTTAACATGTTATAAGAGCAGATATAAAATGAATACGAAAAATTAAGGCATAATCACACATATTACAATATAAAAGTTAATTTAAATTAGGAAAATAACTGTCCTCATCATAATAAAAAACTTTTAAGGGTTTTTTTTTTTTTTTTTAAATATCTGGTACTCTTTAGAAGTTGATAACCCTTCCCATAGATAAAAAAGTACATTTATGTCTTGTTCTAAGATTGTTTAAAGATGCAGCACTGATATCAATGTAGAGAATTAGCTTTGAGTAAAACTATGTTCACCAATATGCTGAAAATATTTGATTGAGAAAAACGTTAATAAATTATGTACTTTTTTTTTTTTTGCCAAATAAAATTTACAAGCTTTTGAAAAATTTCATAAATGTATAAATACATGATACCAAGTAAATTTGCTCCATTTTAACTTTTTCACACTTTTCTAACTTAATTTCAGCAAACTAGCATATTTTATAAAAATTCAGCAATAGTTAATAACATATGGAAATCACAATATGTTAATGGATTGCAGTTTATTAATAGATTGCATGAGAATGAAAATTCAAAAGATATGAATGGATTATTTTTATTTGTCATTATGTTGCCTGCTATGTTATTTAACAAAATTATAGATAATGCCAAATAAGAGATTAAGGTTGTTTCTGCAGAAGATTACATTCTAACAGACAAATGACAAGTCTGGATTCAATGTTCAATATGACCTAGTGATACTCCAGATTCACCAATAAAGTCAGATACAGTTATAGTATTTTTCAACAGAAAGAAATCAATTTTTTTCACATCGTATAAAAAAATAAAAATTTTACAGATATAATTTCATGATTTCTTACTAAATAATACATATTTTATTACCATATTGCTATGATTGAAAAACAAATTCTGATCAAACTATATCCCATAAGATGTAATAAAAAAAATGGCTTAAAAACTTTACTTACCCTACTTCAGTTGTAATTTCGTCAAGTTCAGCAGGATCTGAGATAGCAATAGCTGTATTAAAGTCCCCAATGTTTTCAACAGGATTTTCTACAAATCTAGACTGTCCAACAGTTTTTGATTTGGTTATTGGGATTGATGAGCCACTGACTGGTTTCAAAGATTTATTTAAACTAGCATCCAAGTGTTCAGTTTCAACAGTCACAGCTGGAGATTCTTGATCCGACTCATTTTCAAAAGTCTGATATTTACTCATCTATAAATAGATCAAAATTTTAATTAGAAATCATTTTGATAACTAAATTACCTCAGACCTTATTTTACAATCCAAATAAATAAACTGTTTCTTACTAATTTTAAATATTATAAGGAAATTTAAAATGTAGCTCAGATAAAAGCTAATAAAAAATTTCTTATAATTAGAGAGTAATACAATATTTTTTTAATTAGAAAATTTAATAAATTATTTTGCACATACACATTGCAATCTTTATTCATTAATTTCAAATGCAGACTTCAGTTATCTATTTATAATTTTAGTTGCTATAATCTCATATCAAGAAAAAGCAGGATTTATTTGTATTAGTAATTAATGGCTGTACAAAATCAGACATTAAAAATGAAAAGATTCCAAAAAATTTACAATTTCAATTAAGATAAAATGCTGATAAAACAAACTGATTTTCAGTTTAAACATTTCTGGTCCAGTTAAGTTTGTTATTCTTTCAATCATTAGCTACAAAACATTTACAGGAGGACAGCATGCAATTGGTTTGACTTATTGCTGCAAACTTTGAAGAGATTCAAAACAAGATACTGAAATTTTAAGAGAAGATAAAAGTTATTAATTATTCAGTATCAGCTTTAAAAGAAAAACCAGTTTGAAATATTGGCTCCAATTTTAAATATTCATAATAAAATAACTTTTCATAAAATTATGCCATTAAATAAGAATTTACTTGCATGATAGTAAAATAAAGCCAGTTTGAATTCTGGAATTATAAGCTGCTACATACAAGTTTAGAAATAGAAGAGATCTAACAACCAGAAGCATTAATATTTTATTCTGGTCATGTGTTTCAACAAGAATTTGAATAAGGTAGTATATAGATTCAAAGATATAAAGACTACAAAATTAAGGACAGAAGGACAAGAATTTTATAACATAATTTTTAAATTTTTTTTATAAACAGTAATTATTGGTTGACTCCAAAATATCTATGTATGTTGTAGACAAAAACAAATTTATATTTAATTCAAAGATGGAAAGAATATAAATAAGTACTGTTGTTGAGAACTAATAATGCTGTTAATAAATTTTATATATAAGATATAATTAATTTTCTATGAAAATCAAAATGTCGCTGAAAAAGTTTGTCCTATATTTCTGCCACATATTCAGTAAGGACTAAAAAACAAATTTATATTTTTCTAGTAAATTAATGAATACAAAGCACTTTATAATCAATCTGCATACCTAAGAAAAATAAAAAAATTAACAAAAATTTTCATAGTCCATTCAAGATTTTCATACAGCTTACAAAACTTGTTTTACAGAATGAAATAGAAGAAATTAGAATATTTAGGTTATACATTCATTTATAAAAATGTGACACCTAATGCAAGAAGTACATTCTTCAAATATTTTCAAGTATTGCATAGATATTTACAAGACTAATAATTACTAAAAACTTACGAGTTAATATTTTAGAATTAATTCTGCTGATTTAGTTCCACTAAATTAAGTATACAAACCACATTGACTGGTATCAAGAATTTAGAAAACTTTAGAATTTAGGTAGAATTAATTAGGTATTACGAGTTTGAGGAAAAAGTTTACTTTCATTTATCTTTTTAAGCTATTATTAATTATAAAAATAGTTTAATCTTCATATAAAGCATTTTTCAATATGAATTCTAGTAATAATACTCTAAAACACTTTAATGCCTTTTTGAATCAAAGAAAAATTAACACTAAAATGTTAAATAAATACAAAGAGTATTTAATAAACTTCTGAAATGGAAATTTTAGAGGTACATTTTAGAAAATACAGTTTCATTTCATTTTTATGTAAAATATGCTTTTAATTTCAAGAATATTTCCATATTTCTATTGGAATTTTTGCAATTGATATCAATAAAAAATCTGTTCACAAAGATGAATCAAGTACATCAAATTAGAGACATTCGATTTTATTTCCTTGAATGTATGACTAAACGTGATGCATTTCTAGGTAATCTTAAATAGAAGAGAATTCAAGTATTACCTGCAAAAATAATTAAATTGGTTGCTAAATGCATTTAGTGTAAAAATGAAATAAAAAGAAATCAATTTCAATTAACAAAAAATACATTAAAATACTAAATTTTAACACAACATCTCACAAATAATTGCTATAAAATATCTGAAAGATGACAAACCTTTCCAATTAACAATTCAATTTATTAAATCTGAGTAGTGATTAAGAATAAGATTCATTTTTAAACATCAATATAGGAAAAACTTTAATAAAGATACTTCTTTAACAATACAAGTTTAAAATTTGGATGTTGTGAGCATACATTTTATATATATATATATATATATATATAGCAGAGAAATTAGGTCTAAATTATAAATTCCTGTTCAAAATCTTCAACTTTTAAGGAAAAAATATTCTTGCATAATACTCTAAATCTCAGTCAAAATAAAAAGGGAGGAAAATCAATATTTACATAGATTTCTATAGTCTAATAAATGCAGTCTAAGTAATCAAAAGGTGGGAGGAAAGGAGATAATAAATTGAAGTATGTAACTTATAAATTGCTATTAGCTATTTCTCAGGCAATAAAAAGATCCCTTGTATCAATAAAGCAAATGATTGAATATTTACACATGCATATTACAATATATATTACACACACACATTCAGTCAGTTGTGAAAGAAAAAAAACTAATATATAAAAATTAACTATTTTATCCTAAAACAGTAAGGGAAAAATATCAAGGAACTGGAATTTAAAGTTTTGGTTTAGATACAGATAAAAATATTTTATTATGAATAACTATCTCTCAATTATATGCTAAGGCATTTGCAAACTAACATGGTTTGATCTCAATTTTAAAATATACATGTTTATAAGAAAATTGACAATAGGGGAAAAAAAAAACTACTTGTCCAGTTTAATTGAAAAAGTATTAATTAGCTTTATGTACATCCCATTTAATGGGATTAATATAACAAATTTCTGTTGATATAACAATTTGGCATATTGTTCATACTGGTGTTTAAATTTTTTATTCAATAATAAATTTCAGTCATCAACAGTAAAGATGTTCATACATAAGTAAGGTTACATGATTGAAACTTGATAATGAAGGGCTTTTTATAAATATTAAAATTAAAAAGATGGCTCAATCAATACCAGGATTAACCAAACAAGTTTAAATTTTTTAAAAATTGCATTCATTAACAGACAATACTAATCTTTAGAAAGTTTATATAATAATGCAATGTTTCATTTATATGACTTTCAGAGTATAATTGTTACAACCATGCAAAAATATATGCAAATCTGTAATAATGTTATCAAAGATATGATTTTCTTAGATGTTTTTTTAAAAACACAAGAAATCTATCTTGTGGTTATTAAATATATTATGCTGATTGAACTAAAACTTACCTTTAAATAAAAAATTAAGTTATAAAATCCATTCATATTAAATTAATGGAATACACATGGCAATCCATCATGCATGAAATACAAAATCATAACTATCAAATGACCCTAAAATATTTCACCGATTTAAAAAACAGCAAGACTAAACTATATAAGGTAAATAACAGTTATATCACTGTCATTTTATACAATTCTTTTTTTACAAATAAGTAACTTCAACAAATTATATTTAGATGCTTTTCTACCAACAAATCATGTTTAACACATTTGGGTCTTTAGTTATTTGAATTTAGATCTGTCTATAAGCTGATATAATTCATACTGGAATAATTAGCATCCATATGGTTTCCTGGTGCAATATTTACAGTATATTCATTAACCATACAGTAGTATATAAAATATAATTTGAATATTTTACATATTTTTAAATAAAGTGATTCTAAATAGAGATTTATCAAATCCAACCTTCTGATTATTAATAAAATATAAGGAAAGATTTTCATAACTACTTAGAATAAATAATCCTCTATTAATCACATCTAAATGGATACACAAGCAATTTACATTATTTAGCTATTTTTAATATATAATTTATTTTTTACAAAAAATTCATTTATACTCATTAGGCCTAATTATTAATTAAAATTGGATAAACATATTATAGAATAGATTTATATTTGCAAGATCACATTGCATTAATTTAATAATGAAAATGATAACTAATTAAGGGATAAAATTATTAGAAGAGCTATTAAAAATAAATATAATTTTCACGAAAATAAAAATTACTTATTAGCTTTCGCATATTTAACATTCACTTGAAATTCAAATGTATTAAATATATTGAAATAATAGAACTATCTAGAGAACAAATATCCAAAAAATAATATTCTACTCTTCAAATGTTATTTCATATTCAAATTAGAATTAAAATAATGTATGCATTTTATAATTTAGCACTAACTAAAATTTCAAACATTCAAATTATATGGCAAATCCTTAAGTCCTTAAAACAAAAAATACAAAAGCTGCAACATAAAATTTTACTGTAATCTAATAAAATTTTAACAAATAGAATTAAAACTACATTATTCCGGTTTGAATAATTAACTTTTCTCCTTGCTTAATTTATTTTTAAATGCATATAAATGGATTAATATATGAATTTTATTCTATTAACAACTATTCATATTTAAATATTTTTAAATGGTAACCAGAAAATATTTAAAATCTATATTTACGATTATTTAAAACAGCTTTTTAATCTTCATTCTTTTCACAAAAAAAATTCATAGAAGTTTCTTTAAAAATGAATATAAAAAAAGGGAAATGAAAAGTACTGAAATACAGTACAAAAATTAAAATTATATTGTCAAGTTATAAAATTGTCACTTATAATGTATAACACACTTTAAAATGTTTAAATTCAATTAAAAACATGAAATCAGGTTTAAACAGACTGAAGTTTTCTTTTAAAAGATGGAGATTAAAAATATTTTTTTCACTGAAAAATTTTAGATACTTTTATGAATTTCCTTTTTGGTTTTATTTTATTAAAAATAAAACTAAGTATTAACTAAATAACAAACTGAAAAAAATAAACTATATTTGCAGAATCAACATTCGACATTAAAACCATGCCTAGAAATTAATTAAATAATGTTTTAACACTTTTTAAGCAATCATTAAGAAATTAAATCTTGTAAAATTTACGAATGAAGAAAACGTATAAGCACAGACGCAATTCTTATATTGAAAAACCACAGAAAATGTGCTACATTTCAGAAGTCAAACTAATGAATTGAACAATTATTTCGATTTTCATCAATTCTGAAGTTTTCTGTACTGTCAATCTTTAATTTTTTTTAATCCCATTTTGTTGCGAAATGATATTGATCCACAGTAAACTTTCTGAATGAATGCGGTAATTTAGATATCTTGTGATTTTTTCAAAGAATACACAGGACTCAACAATCTATTTTTTTCATGCTACGAAAACATATGTCAACAGATATAAAGAGCACTAAAAGTAAGTTTCATATATATTACATACATTTCTGTATCGTAAAAATATTAGTCATAAATGCAGTTAGAATCTGTTATAATTTTCAAAAATTTAAGCTACAGAAAAAAAATGTTTAAATGTATCTTACTTTTACACTTTCCTATTCAACAGAAGAGTTTCAAATAATTAATAGACTTCAGTTCAGCATTTTAGATTAAAATTTTTGCACTTAAAATAATTTTTTTACAAGAATATTAGTTGTACCGTTCGTTGACCTATTGTAAGACGAAATATTTATCTGCAGAAGACCAACCAACGGAACTAATAGGAAGTATACGCCTCCTTCACGCGCGAATTCACTTCGGAAAGTTTTTGACGTCCATAACGAAAACAAAATAACTTCTGCGTGTTCAGTACACATGTACGGTTACCGGTAAAAAGCAGGTTTCGTTTTCTTTTCAGCGTTACTACCTTCGTGGCATAGTAGCTAATATAAAGTTATTTCAGACATATTAACGAATAGATTGAGTTGGATTTCGTTTTGGGAGGACATAAAGCACTTTAGTATTTAACATATTCAGAGATGAAAGAATACGTTTGGTTCAAGATATCAACTTTCCTCTCTCTAACCTTTCTAATGGTTAATTTAATAACGATTCCAATAAGTAATAATAGAAAAGATTTTTTTTTTGTAGATAAAAAGGGAACATATGAATCATAATGTCATGCAGGATGTTTTTTGGCTGAGATCAATCTCCATAAAAAGACTTGTTGATACTTTTGTATCTCCTATATTTCTCTTTCAGAATGGACGATTTAAGTTAAAGAAAAAAGACTGTTTTCCAATTTTCTTAGTCAACATGGTTTTATAAATTATGGATAATTCAAATAAATGCGATATGGGTGATGGATAATTCAAATTTTATCAATGCCTCAATACAGTGGATTTAATAACATTAAAAAAAGAAATACGTGATTAATTCCTAACTATATAAATTTCCTGCAATGTCTAATCGTGGAGGCAGGAATAATACATCCTTAATCGTCTTAAGGATATCTATATAGGAATGAATTGATTTATAAGTTCTTCTGTATATTTTTTTTGTATTGCTTGCTATAAAAAGTAAAATTACAATTTTCAAATTAAGTAATCGGATGTGTCAGTTATATTTTGCACTGAGAAGGAAATGGTTAAAAAAAGTTTGTCAATATCACTATCGGATAAATGAGACCCAATATTGAATCTAAAAACTCTTCTCTTCTCTTCTCTACACGATATTCTTCTAGTATAATAATTCAATACAACCCGCTTTACGCTTCTTAGTTTAATGAAGGATGCAAGTATGAACTTTGGATGCCTTCTTTTCACTTGATTGGTTTTCAAAATCTGATAAAGATTTATAATTTGTGACGAGACCACATATTAAATGTAGTTTATATTGATCGTTGCGTGTTTGAATAATTGCGTTAACATGCACACACATACATATACCGATAAACGATCAACCATTTGAGAGATTTTATCTAAAATTTGGTACATATTTACAATTTTAATGAAAAATTTTTATACTAAATTTCAACTCTCTAGCTATTTGCGGTTTTGAGACATCATGTTCAAACGGATAATGATAGGCTAACTGACATTTTTTTCCTAAATTTGGCAGAAATTTCCGTTTAGTAGAAGAAAACTTCACTATGAAGGCATATCAAATTTCCTGCTTGTAGCTCATTGCATTTTTGAATTATTGTGTTTGTAGATTTAAAAAAACTTAGTGAAAGCTGAAATATGAAGATTTAACAAAATGTCGTTGTTGAAATTGTCAAAAATTTTAATATTTCCTGTCTGTATCCATCGTTTATGAAAGAGAAAAAGAATAGACGACAAAAAAAAAAATGTTAAAATGGATATACTATTCTATAAGGGGACTATTTGTGTTGTCTTAAATCACATTTACATAAAAAGAATTAAAGAAAGGGATATAAGTATGTAGCACTTGAAGTAAATATCTAGTAATAAAAAGGCTTTCGATAACGCGCATAATGCTTTGATTTCAGTGAAATTTGGAAGGTCTAAAGTCTAGCGTTTCTGTCAACCTTTTATTTAAAATCATCATTACAACTCTGCACGGTCATAAGCAAAATGTAATAAAGAAAGCGGTCTTTTAAATAATTACTAAAATAATTTCTCAATCAACGAATAGATGACAGCGAATTTTAATCTATCTTTCCATTATAAGATTATATGCAATGCTTTTAATAGTAATTCTTAAAACATCTTTTCAATCAATATAGAATCTAGTAACTTTGCAACGAAACTTATTATTTTGCACACTAGAGATTTTAAGAAAATGCAGTAAGTATTTATTAACTGACGTTGTGTTATTTATGATTAAACATTATTTGTTAAATGTCATTTTTTTTGTAACTATTAAATTATATTTATTTTCCTGTTAAATTCTTTTTTTGGGGAGATAATTTTAAAAAATGTCGTCTAAAAAGAAAAGAAGTATTTAAATCAATTTCTCTCGAAAAATGAAACTTTTTAAAAAGTGGGAAGGTGGGAAAAAAGGAAATCTGCTGTTCAATTAAATTTAGTAACCATTTCGGGGAGTTAAATGTTTTCTATAAGTGTTGAAAGAAAAACTGACACATGTATTCAGTTGCCTCTGCAGTGTATCAGATGCCCCGTAGCTGATGTTTGTTAACCTGGTACTCTCTCCTGGATTGTACTATCTAGATAAAGGTTTCTTTTTTCTTTTCTTTTTTTTCTGTGGTAGTCTATTTTCGAGATTAAAACATTGTGTTTTCATTTTTTTCCCTAAAAAAAGTTGTTATCCTAAAATTGGAAAATAAATAAAAAAATGAAACAGCAATTAATGTTAAAATGAAATATATTAAATTTAAAATAATTCGGCAGCGCATTTTAACGAAGTACCTTACATCAATCTTTATAATATCGAAAAATAGGGGGTATCCATAAAATAACTTTCTGTGTTTGGAAGTATCTATAGGCAAAACTAATAATAGGTTGGAACCAATTTTAATACACAAAATGTGGAAGCCATGGGAATTTCAGATGGGATGAAAAAATGGGAATTTCGGACATAATAATAATAATAACTTTAAAAAATAACGATTTGCTGTCTTTAATATATTTAAAAGCAGCGCAATGAAAATTTTACACGGGCTTAGGGACCTAAAATTTATTGATAAAGGATTATTATTGTTTTAAAGTTTCATATTGTGTGCTATTTATTTCTCGAAGTGAATTTTATATAACTCGAGCATGGATGAAAATTTTCCTAATCCTCTTTTCTTGCGAAATCCGTCATCCACTTTCCATCAGATAAATTATTGACCCATTTTCTATTTCAATTGCACCAAGAACTCTCTTACAGGTGACTTTTGTTACCTTTTTTGATGTGGAATTTATCCTCACACGCCTACCACAATGTTCATATGAAAACTTGTTTTATACCGTTGATTAGTTCTAGCTGTAGACTCCTTCAAACAAGAAAAATTACTTGATGACCACTCTGTATATAAAAGTTACCACAAATATCCAATTTCCCCCCCCCAGAATAAGAGAATTTTTTTTCCCAGAATAATTCTCTTTAGTCAGTATCCGTTTTGCAGGAAAAAATTAAATTATGATTTATAGAAAAAACTTTAGAATAATCAAGTTGGCATTTTACACTACTTATTTATTTTGAAACAAGTGTGGAATAATAGTTATTCTTAAAATGAACGGAAATAATTTTTTTTACCCAAATAAAAAAAAAAAAAAATCAAAACCAAGTCACAAAATTTAGTCAGAAAAAAAATCATTCCTCTGCAACTTATGTTAAAATGAGAGGCATATTTTAAAAGATAAAAAAAACAAATAAATTAGTCGCTAAGAAATGAGTAAAGATAAAAAAAATGAAATTTAATAAACGCTACAAATAATAAGAGATAAATTTAAAAAATAGTTAAGAATAAGTAGTGATTATAATTTAACACTGAATTCGAATAATCTGAAAATTTCTCTTCATTCTGTGATGTTAATTATAAATACCTCATCAAAATAAATATGCAGTTAAAGCTATTAATTTAGTTTGAGAAAGTAAATATGAAATTTAACAACAAAAATGAGATATTTTAGAAATTTAAATCCATATGATATGTTAAATTAATCTTGATAATAACAGAAGTGTCACATCGTTACTTGAGAATCATCTTCTTGCAGCCTGGAGTTAAATGAGGACTCAAAAATAATATTGGGTGTACAAAAAGGTGTATAATTTCGATAAAAACGGGAACTTAAAAAAAAAAGAAGAAAAGAACTCATGCATATTTATGTTTATCACGTTCAAAATGTGCTAAAAATTCTATTAGATTTTATTTTTGTATTTAGAAGGCATTTCATATTCCTGTTCTGTCATCCAAAATAAATTACCTATTTCAGTAGTTTTAATTCTATTAAGTTATGATTATAAAAAAAATTATAAAAAAACAACGAGAAAGATTTATAAAAACAAGAAAAATGAGATTTATTAATAATATATCAAACTTTTATCGAAAACTTTCGATATTTTCTCCATTTTTATTCCTACAGATTTGATATCTGTCATTAGCACTGCGAAATGTAATCGGAAGTATTTCAGAAATGTATCGAATACTTAACTGAATGCGTTCTTTGAGAAAATAAATCTAATTGAATGATGACTGAGAATGAATAATAATATATGGATTATACTTAGATTATTTATTTAAAATACTATGAATTATTTTTTCTTGCTTTAAAAAATGTTTTATAGTCAGTTCTGTTTTGCGCTTTATAGATGGTAAAGCGCATTTATTTATAAAAAAAATATTCTACTTTATTTCACATTAATAATTGTAACAAAATATGGCATGGGATAATAATGCATTACGAAAAATTTTCTGTTTTGAATTTTTAAATAATTACCCTGTTTAAATTAATATTTTATAATATAAGAATCGAAATTTTCATAGCTATTAATCCAGAGAAATGCTTGTTTTTGGTTTTGCTAAAAATGTAACTATGTATCTTTGATGTCTTATTCGCATTCCTGCTGCATTAAAATGTTCTAGAGTCTTCGAACCATCAGATTTCTTACAATTTATTTATATATATATATTTGTAGCTTGGATCAGCTAAGAAAATGAAAGTTTACGATGTTTGATCAGATATTGACTGAGATCATGAAAGGCCAAGAGTAAACATAAATTAAATACTTAAGAGAAGATGAAACTTTCAATGCCATAAATGGTTCGCCATGTTTGCTGTAAAACATATCGTGCAAGCTTGATGGCAGCTGTTCCCCGATACGGGTAAAAATGCAATATTACATCTTATGAACTCTTGAATATGCATTCAAATGTTCTGTTTAATTCATGCTTTGAATTAATTATTAATCGATAAGAGAATAATCAATCTTAATTATATTCAGCGAATCAAGTTTACTGTGTACAAATATTATTATTCTATTCTAAGCTTGATATTTTGCTTGATGGTAGAGTAACAAAAACATTATTTGAAAGGTGTTTGTTATAAAAGGTTTTCGTATATGTTAAACGAGGGCAAAGTTCGAACTAAGCTCTTATGGTAAGCTTAAAATGCTTTTAAATGCTTTTGCTGAATGTTTTTTCTGAAATAAAAGATCAATATTACAGCTTTTAAACATTAAGTATTTTTGTTTTGTCTAGGAACAAGACGGACAAGAAATGTGCTCAAAATTGCAGGGAGCAAATCTCACTGTTGCCATAAAGCAGGCAAGTACAAATGGAAAAATCTTTTCTTATTTAAAAACTCACGCATGACAATATTTCATTTTTACATAAAACTCTTTTGTAATTCTTTAAAAATTATTAATATTAAAAAAGCGCCCGGAACTTTAAGGAAAACTACATATTTGTCTATTTTTTCTTTTCTTGAAATAGTTATTTTTTTTTTAAATTTTTAATCACCAAGTTATTTCGATACTAAAACTTAGTAAGTATCGCAATATTTTGTAACAGGCTATGTTTAGTTTTAAATAGTATATAAAATACTCAGATTTATTACATTCAAATTTTAAAATATATATTGCAAATGAATTAACGAGAGTGATATTTGACATGCGCAGCAAATAATTTCTTAAATTCAGTTTACAATTGGAATACGTTTTCAAAAAAGTTTTTTCCTTAATTTCAGTTAAATTCATTCGATCAATGCACAAAACAGAAATAAAAAGTTAATAACACTAAAAAATGAATTTCTTGAGAACTAAAATATTTTATTGGTTTTATTATAACTATTGCACTTAAGAATCACTTTATTCTATTTAGCATTCAGCTGATATAAAAAAAATATACTCAGTCACCCTGATAATTCTTTGTGAATCGGATTAAATGATATAAATGTTTGGAATTGATCAACTAATCTTATTGTACGCTCTGAAACTGGTTTCAAAAATATTTTCGTTAAGTTCTTTGTGACGTTAAAAATTTCATAAACAGCTCCACAATTTTGTCTAAATTTACCCTAAATACTTAAAAAAAATTTGAACTTTATTTGTTTGTTATTAATACCTCGGTTCGACTCCAAAAATTCAGTGACTCTTAAAGATGCAAATTTTCCATCAATGAACTTTTTAAAACTAGTTGTGATGCATCTTAGCGAATCCAAATAACATGGTCCATCTAATTTTTCTAATCTTGGATTAAAATGACATTCGTTGGACAGTTGATCGGGGATGCTACGTATTATTGAATTATAACCATCATTCAAAAATCCTTGCATATTCCTTAAAATAATATAGGCCCTTTAAAATCATTAGTAAATCGTTCTTACTCTTGATGTCACTTATGAAACAGTGTAGACGAGGATCCTTTAAAAATGCCCTTACTTATTAATTGGGAAAATATCAATAATTGGTACTTAAATTTCTTCTATGGTTTGATGTGTTCATTAAGAAAAACTTACGTTGTATTTATTTCACACACACACACACACACACACCGAGGAGCAAGGAAATTGCAAATTGGCTAATATTTTCCCATTATTCTTTCGGAAATCGGATTATTCATAATTGATATCAATTATGAATATATTGATCTTTTAACGAGTCATTTATTATCGCTTCGAGATTTTCCGCTCACGTAAAATCGACATACCGAACATTTCAGTGTTCATTATCATAGGATCGAATTGTATACGTCTTTCTTCAGAGAATCGCTGATTTGGTTCCAGTTCAGTTTTCCAATAAAAATTGAAGCTCGAATAAGCTTTGATTTTACGAACTGCTTATTAAAAATAAACCATGGCTACAGGGTGATGGGAATTATATATAAAAAAGAAGTAAAGATATTAATATCGATTTGACTTCTAGGAATTTCTTAAAAAACATCTTTCATTGTTAGAGCGAATTTTACTGCTCGTTAGAAACGTCTAAACTATCGTTTGAACTTCAGCAGGAGAGAAAAATAAACTTGAGAACAATTTGAACCTTTTTAAGGTCTCGTAAAAATTAATCACAAATAAGTACGAGCTTTACAAGCTGTTTGAAAACCAGCAACAAGTCGGATTTTATTTGTTTTCAAAAACAAAATAAAAAGTTTTCATTTCAAGCTTCATTATGCATTTTTTTAGTTTCCATAGCAACGGCCATTTAAAATAAATCAGAAATAATGAGTTTTATTTCCTTCGACATCTAGCCAACTAGTTTTTATAAGATTCATACAATATTTTCTCCAAAATGCTATTCGATTAAGAGATTCATATTAATTGTTTCTTTTTTAGAGTTAGTTATCTTCTGAATAAACATCAAGCAGTTTAATTTTTGATGAAATGAGAAGAAGGGAAAAAAAAAACCCATCTGCTTTTAAGCTTAGTTCCTAAAAGTTACTGACGAGATTGATTGTAATGGTTCATTAATTTTTCTTTTATCATCGGATGATTTAGGATTTAATGATTGGATTTTTTCTTCTCTCATTTCAGAGTATTTTATGCTTTCTTTATACGATCATCATTTTTGCCATATCATATTTGGGTCATTGCATTTTACTGTGTACCGAAATTAACTGGAAGTTAGTTCTTTATTTAATATTCTTTAAGAAAACATCATAAATGAGAAAATTTCACCATTTCTTTGATAAACCATCGGTGGTTTAATTCAGATTTAAGTTATAATGATTATATAAGACAACTCTATTTTGAATGCCTCATTTGCATTTGTAGGAAAAATAAATAGAATAATTGTCTTGATTTCTCGCAGTTTATTTCTTTTCAACAGCCGGTAATAATTTGAATTTTATTGATAGTTAAAAAATAAAATGGAAATAAAAGCCGAAAAAACAAATATAATCGATGCAAAAATGATTTTTCAACCAACTGGATTAAGAAACTTTGGAAATCAGTAAATTTTGTGCAATTGTCTAGTTAAACCAATAATTAAAAAAAGTTTATTTTCTGTTGTAGTATTCTCAATTTGGAGACAATAAATTTTATGCCTTTCATTAATTGTGTTAATTCATTGAAACAGCATAGAGAGACGAGAGACGACAACCGTGAAGCTATTTACAATATTTCGAACGAAACACTTTCAAAGTCCTACTTAATAAAAATTATATAGTGATTTTTTTTCAAATTATGAAGGAGACTTAATATCTAGAGTTAAAAAAGTACGAACAATTTTTAGTTTAATTTAAAGAGAAATATATTCATTTTTTTCGAATAAAGTTTTGCGTTGAGAAAAAAATAAAAATTTAGGAACTGAATTGCCATGCTGTATGCAATTGAATTTCAACCAATATGTTTTGGGAAAAACACGCCGAACAATCGCAAACAGTAAAAATAACATATCTAATTATTCTCAGAAATTGAGATGTCGAAATTTCCTGAAATAAATGGTTTCTTAAAGGAGTTTCCTTGCAGTAAAATAACAATGAAACAGGTTCCATGTAGAAGAGCAACTCACACACACAACAGCTAAAACTTAAACCTCATATTACCAAAACCTGTTATCATAGACATTTTATGAATTAAATCTCTCTGTTTTCTTCGGACAGAAACGATTTCGGAAAAACATCAGGCAATTTTATTTTTTTACTAAAAAGACCTTTTTTCGTCTTTATTGAAAGAAAACGAAACGTTTTCATTAGAGTTTCAATTGAATTTTTGAATTCGGAATTCTAGAAAAACATGCTTCGCATTAAATCTATTCTAAAAAATGATTTTATAAATTATTTTTTTAATGAAGAGTAAATAATCTTTCTTAGATCTGAATGACTAAAAACGAAATAAGAGTGCCACTTAAATTAATTCAGCTTTCTATTAAATTAAATTTTTATGATTTTATGAAAGCGTAATTTATAACCACTTATACTGCAATTAAATTTTAATGAAATGGTAAATATTTTCTGCATTCAAGTTAATTTTAAGAATACTTAATTAACAACCAACTATTAAAATTGCAGCATGTCAGCGAAATGAAAAATTTCTCAAAATTTATTTCATATTTTATAAGCATTAAGAGTATTAATTTTTTCTCCTGATTCTTTAATCAACGATGAAATCTTGTTTAGTTTAGTTCAGTTTAATTTTAGTTGGTTTTATTAACGTCCCGTTTTAAAGCTAGAGACATACCTCATGATTTGAACAGCAGTCTGATGATGAGGATGACACCTGAGCTGCACCCCCTCTCCAAACTTTCATTCCATACCAACGCGAGGACGTTTGGCTCCGACGGATTTAACATGCACCCAGTTAAATCTTGCATAACGATTACGACTAAACAATAATTGCTCGAGATAGCCTTGTTTTAAGAGAAAAATCCATGCAAATTCTGTACAACAGAAAAATTACTCTATGTACGGGTTGATGCAAGTCTTTATCAATGGTATGAAATCAGGATAATTTACCAGCTTTCAGAGTTAAAGTGCCTCTGCTCTAATTTCTCTGTTTATAGTTTGGTTTCCCTGTCCGTTTGCATTTTCTCCTGTCTATTGGTCATATTAATTGCAAATGAGGAAGACCAGAATAGGTAGTCCCAAAGATGGCCAAAATGATCTTTTAATATCTTGAGAAAGGTGGTAGGAAATACTATCTCGTTTTAACGAATATTTTGCGGTTTGATTTTCGTGTAATCTAAAGGTTAATACGTTTTCCTTTAAATAAAGCTTTCCGATATTTGACAAGATTATGAATATCGTAAAAGTAACCCATTTAAAAATTGTATATTAAACTAGAAAAAACTTAAATGCTTTTTGAAAGCGGTGTTTTTAACAACATGAAGAGAAAAGATTTTGCAGCTTCCTGCATTTTCAAGAAGTAATTTAAATTCTAAAATATTTTACCAGAATGACTGAAAATAAACAATTCAATTCAAATTCGATTTCAAATGCACATTTTTTTGCTTGGTCTAAAATAAACGTTAAGGAAGAAAATGATTCTGAAAGAATAGGATAAAGGACTTTATTTATTTAATTTTTTTTGTATCTATACTGCCAGACATGAAAGCGGATATGCGTGGCGACACTATAACGGAACTGAAGGAAAGAGTATAAAAAGCTGTCTGTGATAATAAAAGTCATAAGACAGTTGGAGTCAAAGTCAGTGGAAGATTACAAAAAGTTAAATTTATTTCGTATTTGATCTTATATGATATTCAGAGTTTTACATTATATCAGGATAATGGTGTTGCATGGGAAACTAGGGCTAATTCTGAAAGTTTTTGGAACAATGTTCATATTTTTGAATGTATTTGTGATTCCTTGGTTATAACTACTTTTTTATAGCTTAACTCTCCAGCTGCTAAGCCCACGATTTCTGCGAGTTGGCAAGTTCATTTTTTATTGCATCCCACGTAGGGATTACAATACCGGTATACCGGGATACTGAATACCGGTATTTTGAGCCATTTTAAAATTTTGTAATACCGGTATTCACAAGTTAAATACCGGTTTCTCGGTATTTACTAGAAACTTTTTAAATTGTCTCCACTATATATTCAGGGATCACCAACATAGCAAAATAGTATACTTTTTTGTTTTTATGCCTTCCTAACGGGTGAAATTAATTAGCTAATTAATGGCTTAATTAATTCCTTAAATCTAAATTAGTGAAACATGGATTATCCCTGAAAGAAGATATTGTATCCATAACGACTAATGGAGCAACAGTTATGAAAAAAGTGGGAAAGTTGATTGGTGCAAATCAGCAATTGTGCTATGCTCATGGAATTCAATTAGGAGTAACAGATATATTATACCAAAAAAAAAACAGTAGAATCCAAATACTGTGGATTTAGAAACTTCGGATTCCGACATTGAAGAGAGTAAGAGTGGGAGTGATATTGACAATGTAGATAATGACAATGTAATTGTGGAAGAAGATATTGCTAATGAGGATAAAATATTAACCCATCAAGAATTGTTTCCTATAATTTATAAAGTTCGAAAAATTGTTAATATATTTAAACGTTCCCCTACAAAAAATGCCATATTACAAAAATATATACTAACTGAAAATAAAACAGAATATATGTTGATAATAGATTCTAAGACACGTTGGAACAGTTTACTCCTAATGATGGAACGATTTTTGAAATTTAGAAATCCAATCCAAAAAGCAATAATCGATTTAAACCTGTAAATTAATTTTTCAGATAGTGAATTCTACTTAATATCCAGAAATATATCAGCTCTACTTCCAATAAAACTGACTATAGAGGCATTGTGTCGGAGATTTAATTTATTTTATTAACAGCTAATGCCAACAATAAATTTCATGTTACAATCATGAAAGAACAACACGCATCACTATCTGAAGAATTATATATTACATAGAAAAATCGCACAGAAGAAAGGCATACCGAAATAGAATATGTCTTATGGTATTTACATATAATGATTTTAGAAATGAAAATGAAAAAGAAGAAAAGAAAATAATCAATTCAAATCTTATTTAGTTTATAGTAAATTTTCTTACAATTTTTTACTCACAAACCTATCCACATTCAGAAGAATTCGGTTCAGTTATCGAGGATTATGATGACACTAATGTCGATAATGAAAATGAATTGTCTCTTGAACAAAAATTAGAATTAGCGATAAATAAAAAAAATTCAATGAACCAAAATACAATACAGAAATCAGCTATATCCAAAACCATCCGACGAGAAACAGATTTATTTGAAGATGAGGGATTTAGAGGTAAATACTTGGAAAAAGTATATCGCGTATTGCTAACAGTATCACCAACTAGCGTAGATGCCGAAAGAGCGTTTTCGACAGCTGGTAATTTTTACACAATTTTTTTTTCAGGTTTAATGACAGTACAATTGATGCATTCTGTTTTTTAAGATCACATTTCAAAAATTTGTAATAGTACCATAGACTGAATAGTGATATTTACACTTTTTTTGTGATTTAAATAAATAAGTTGTTCCTTTCCTTTTTTGTGATTCTTCATATACTGTTATAATTTATAAGTTACATATTATTTTTTGTGATATTTACACTCACTAATAAAACTGGCAAATAAAATAAAGAAACACCTGTGTTTTCTTTCTTTTTCTAAAATTTCGAATACCGGTATTAAAACCGGTATCCCGGTATTAAGATCTAAAAAATACCGAATACCGGTATTGAAATTTTGGTCCGGCATTGCAAACCCCTAATCCCCCGTTTTTCGCAGTTTAGAGTTTTTATTTTTATGATTAGAGATTTTTATTATATAATGTTATTATCGTGTAACATATGGTATCAGTTCACCCTGCTTGAAAAACATCTGAACTTATTTACAGACACCGCATCTAAATAGTGACTTAAAAAAATATGCAGTCAGAGGATTAATTATTCATTCTTAATATGCGTAACAAACATTCAATAATTTTATTGATTCTTGCACCAGAATTTTTTTTTCAAAACTTGTCGTTTGTTGCATCTTGTTTTGGATATGGAGTAAATTATAAGAATAAAAACGTATTTTTTCATTTTTATTTAATTAAATTTGCCATTGTTTTGAATTATTGAAAGGTACGAGACTTTTGATAATTAATATCACTTAGCATAATGATAATAATTATTATCAAGTGATTTACTGTAAAATATAGAAAATATTATTTAACCAATCAACATAACCTTACCTTAAATTTTAAACTGACTACTTCGCCCCACCCTGAGGCATACGCAAAAATCTGAATGATCGAATCCCCGAAACAGCAACACTGGCGGGAACTATGGTTGGTCCTAAGGGCCATCACCGTCCACGGTACAACCTTCACCATGGGAAGTATGTCCCGTCATCGATGGGAAAAGCCAGATCCTCACCTTTATCTGTATCCACCAGGGTGGCGAGAACCAACCACCATACCGGAAGCATCTCATCTTCAATTACGAAGTGGAGCCCCCGGGGGGAAACCAATCGACATAAAAAAATCAGTCTGCATCAGAATTATAATTAACTTAAGTAAATGACAGACCTTTTTCAATCGCATACATTTTCTACCTAAATTTTGCAAATAAAATATTGATTTCGTTTTCCTTCATAAAAATTAAAAGTTGCGGTTTTTTTTTATGTCATGTCATGGGTTCGAAACGCGATTTTTTTGAAGAACCATTTTGGAAGCTTACCTGGTGTACATCAAACCTATCTGGCCCCAAATATATTTTCACTGTGTGCATGAAAGTCTAAAAATGGGGCGCCAGCTCATATATTATCTTCGTCATCTGAACATGGATCAAAATTATGTGGTCTGTCCCAAAATAAACCTAACTTTGCTTAAAAATACGCTTTTAGAGCATTATATTGTTTAATAATATATCGTCAGAGTTGCTGAATGCATCTCCGCAGGCTAGGAATAAACTATTTTTCATTTTCGGAATCCGAATGTTAATTCAAAGTCTTCTTCTCCATCCTTTTATTCTTTGTTTTCATTTTAGTTTAGTTATATAAATATCCCTTTTTAAAGCAACACTAGGGTTATTTTTGAACGGACCTCATAATTTTGAACTGCAGTCACACGCCGAGGACGACACCTGAGCTGGCGCCCCCCAATCCACACCAGCTAGAGAACGTTTGGTCTGGACGGATTTAACGTGCACCAGACCCCTTACACGACGGTGCTTCGGTGGAATCAGAAGCCGAGACCTTCCACCAGGCCACCGCGGCCCTGTTTTCGCTTTAGACTATTTTTCTTAAATTTTTCATTTCCCCTTTTCCCTTTTTCTTGTTTTCATTTCTTATTAACTATGCCACTATATTCTTTTTCTATTGCTTCTTTTTTCATGCTTACCAGTTTGCACGACTTATTTTTTTTTTTTTTATTTAAGCGAACTTTTATTAGAATCCTTCCAAGGTGAATCCTTAGGGAGGGAATCAGATCTTTAAGGATGCATACTAATATGTAAAGCAGAAAATCGAATCACGAATCTAGCACAAATCAAGATAAATCTCGCAGTTTGTAATATGTTGCAACATGCCGATTACAACTTACTTTTTGCCAATTCTACTTTTTAATTTATTGATTTATTTTTATATGAATTTGAAGAATTTGTTTTGATAAAATCAAAGCAAATTGATGTCTGACAACAGGTTTGTTGTGATTTCCTGTGTCCGGTGTCCCAGAAACAAACATAGATGTTTTCAAGCTCATCGAATTAAAATAAATGCCGTAATCATCGGAGCAAAATGCGCAGTCAGGCGCAAATATGTGCTGATATGGTTCGTCGATTTGACAAATAATTGCTCTAGATCTTCTTCGAGTTTAGTTTTCCCATTTACTTCCTTTTATTTCTAAATTTACATGCATCTACAAATATCTGTTCTCTACCATTAAACATTTTTTTAACACATTAAAATTTTTTATTTGCACATAAATGCCCAAATGAGTTTCATAAGCCATTTTTTGATAACAAAACAGATAATTTCAGATACAACAAACGATCTAAAGAAGAAGAATTTCAGTTTTTTTTAAAGTTATGAAGTCATATTGATGAAATTTAAGCTAGATTGATAAAATTTCTGTTTTAATTTGGAATAATAAAATTACGGTGAAATAAATTTTTTTTCCGGAAAGGCTTCATGAGTAATTTTCTTATGTGTCGGTAATAAGTAGATGCATAAATTTCAAAATAAGTATTTTCACAAATAATATAAGATTTAAGTGTTACTGAATATATTCTTAAAAATTTCTATGTAGTTTAAACCCTTTATGTTTATTCGCAAGAGAGGCAAAGATGCTGAAGCAACAGGAGGGATCGATTATCAGTTTTTGAAATTTCTCTTTGTAGCAATGAATTTTCAGTAAGTTATGACTTATAACTTTCAAATAAATTTATTTGTCATTTTTATTTTATTACATAACTTTAAAACATTTCACTTTCGTTTCTAGATACACTTTCATCATTTCTGATGATAATACGTGGGGTGTTCTTGCAGATAATTATACATGGAATGGCATTATTTGTTTAGTACAAAGACAGTTAAATCATTCATGTATTTTTTTCCAAGAAATTAAATAATTTTGAAAGCTATTTAGTAATTGATTAGAAACACTCCAGTGACCAAAAGTGAGGAAAATAGAGCCTTTGACTTTATATTTCAGTCGGATAGGAATTGATAATTCAAACTTCTAAAAGTAACTTACTTACTAGCCACCTTTGTCGACTAGCTAGTTCGCTTTGAATGTTGGTAATGTTTAATTTCAATTAAATTTCTTATGCATAACTAATTCACTATTCCTCAATAAAGTATTTTTAAGCTTCGAATTAAGGTAGACAATAAATTCATGTTATTTTAAAGATCTTAAACTTCTGCTCTTTATATACATGAACCTTTTTCATGAGATTAAGTTTCATGATATCCAAGTGCCGTTAAAAATTTTAACTGTCTGAATCATCTATTTTCTAATTGAACCTTCATCTTTCAAGCCATTATAACTTCCATTTCAATTTCCTTATTTAAACTGAGCAAGAAATTAACCGATTCTATTTTCAACAGCTTTCAACAATGGACGAAAAACACGCGATTAAATATTTGACGAAATAATAAAAATGGGTTAAATTTCATCACAAAAATTAAAAATATTGTTGGAAAATCTGCAAAAAATTGTTTAAAAAATTATCAAAATTCTAGTAGAAATTCCGAGAAAATTTAGTTGATTTCATTAAAAAGAAAATTCTTGAAATTTTAAGATAGTGAAAAATTGTTTCTGTGCAGTAATATTTTGGAAAGTTAGCACTGAAAAACCCCAAGATTTCCCTATCTTCTTAAAATTAAAATTTTAATTAATTTTCTAAAAAATAGTTTAAATAATACGTCATATGTCCACTTATAATTCAAAACTGTCTTTTTATTAATACCAATTAAATTGTTATGCAATTTTTATTTCAGTTTTGATGATTTCAAACTGAACTGATGATTTTGATGAAGTTCAAACTATTTTTATTGTTTCATAAAATATTTCATTTCGTAATTTTCTTCGATTGTTCAAATATATTGTGATTTTAAAGTAAAAAAACATGCATTTTTAAGTTTATTTGGAAAAGTTTATGGAAAGCACTTTTAAAGGTTTCAAAGTCCAAGGTAGATTAAAGTAAGCATACGCACATACAAAGAAAAAAAAGCCAGTGCATATTTTTCATAGTTTAATTCCTTGATTTTTTTTCGCTGAATAAATATTTGATATATTTATTCTTCTCTTGTGCATTTTGAAATTTTGAATTATATGCTTTTGTATTGTTTATATAATTATTTAAAATTAATTGATTATATTTTATTAATTTTTTTGAATTTTCGCGTCAATGTGTGTTGCTTTATAGACATGCGTAGTTAATTAACAATAAATAACAGCTTAAACTGAAAGGTCAACAGCAGTCTGTAAATACATTTTCAGAAAAAAAAAATGAATTATTTTTCAATTTTACACCCATTTTCATTAAACAACAAAAGTATAACGATTTTTAAAAGAAAATTGAATATTTGGACTTAGTAATGACATACAAAACTATGCATATTTGATTGCGATAATTTAGCTTAAAATCTATCTTAATTTTTACTATTGATTAAGTGAGAAGCCTAAAAAGATATCCTTAATATGATTTTTATTTGAAATAAAGATGTGGAAGAAATGCGAAGCAGATGTGAACAGATTCTAAAATAAAGATATATAAGAAATGCTTGCAAAGAAATTATTAATTTAATAGGCATATTTATTGCACGTATGAGTAGGCGAGAAAAAAAGTATTTTAATACCATTGTTGTGCTAAAACTATACCAAGTTAGCATTTCAAAAAAGTCGCATTTGTTATTCCACGAGAGTTTCTTACCGGCATTGTTTCTAAACAATATTTTCAGAAATCTTGCATTTTTTTAAAATTTTGCTTTGTGATCTAAAAAAATAAATAAATTATATCCTGGTATATAAAATTTTCATGCAAAAACGCAAGTAATTTCATATATCGCCAATTCTGTTTTTTTAATTCATAAAGGCTTTGATAACATATGATAAAGAATATCATAAAACATATGATATTCTTTATCATATGTTTTACTTTGTGTTTCACATATATTGTTTGACGCTCCTTAGATTTCAAAGTATTTTATGATCTTAATAAATTTATTAAAGAAATGCGATATCAAGGAACAGCCTAATTTAACTCAATGATGAGAAGTAACACCTGTTGAAAAGGTTTTATGGTTTCTTTCGTTCTCAAGTACTCATTCTTTTTAACAGTCTTTTTTTTGTGTGTGTGTGTCTCAAGCTTTGCTTGTATCAAATATTTTCTTCACTACGGAGTTTACAGGCTTGATTATTTTAAGGCTAAATAAATGTTGACGCGAGAATGGTGTCTGTTAACTTTTTTAAAGGATAACTTTTAGCTGTCAATTTACATATTGTCATTGTTATATATGCAAAAAAACGACTACACATTGCCGTTTTTATTGCTTAAACATTCTAATACAACAGATCTTTTGTTTGACATTGTAAAAAAGACGAAAAACAATACGTATACTAAGAGATATATTATAAAATATTTTATGATTAAAATGATAGACAAAAAGAAATAAACACACAAATTAAAATGATAGACAAAAACAAATAAACACACAAATTAAAATGATAGACAAAAAGAAATAAACACACAAATTAAAAAGAGATTAGTAACTTCTGTTCTATGACGCAATAACTTTGTCCGAGTTCTTTTGCTGCACCCCGTATTAAGTTGTCGCATGTCAAATTTGCCAAATTATTTTACTGATGTCAAGCACTTTCATAAGTTAGGTACATCTGCACCCAAACTGTATTGATATGTGATTATTGAATGTTGCCACAATAATGCTATTTGCAGATAGTAGTTCAAGAAGTTGCAACAAAATTTCGTAGTATTTTTTCTGTGTTTCGTTTTTGATATGCGACATTTTGATATAACATCGATGATATTAGTCTCATTTTGATATAACATTGATGATATTAGTCTCATAAATCGATTAAATGTTCACGTTTCGGATGAGAAAAACCCTAATATAGCTTTTTTTTTGTTCAATAAAATTTTAATTTTCTAAAAAGAATATTTTACTTCCTATAACTTTTTTATTTAGATTTTTTAACCTTTTGACATACGAATTTATTTACCTTCCTAATTAGATGACACATCCTATTTTGGACATTTATTGTTATTTTGATTCTTATAATAATAATATAAGTGACATTTGAAATATTAAAGCGTTTCTAAGTGATTATTGCATTTTTAAATACTCAATTCTGTTTCTCAATTGCAGAACTTAAAACTAAAAATTCAGTAATTCGATGAGCGTATCAAACACGTCATTGCAGGCGATGGGGTTAAATAATAATAATTTATTTATTTAAAATTACTGTATTTTTATTATTCTATCTTATATATATTATTGAAATAGATCGTGAAAAATCTGAAATAATGTGAAAGACAGGTTTCTTCAGAGAAAAGATAATTCATTCAAAAAGATGCTACCATGCTCAGCAATTTTGGTCATGGTCTTTTTATCATGCGTGATAAATACCCTTGACTTTGACATCTGTAATATATATATATTCATATATTCATTCTTCAGATTTCATAGCATGAATGCAATATTTTTATTCAAATTGAATCAATTTATTTTACTGAGGGCAAATAAAAAATCTGGATATTCTTTCGTAGTTGGATGCATTTATAGAATCAGGAAACAACTACTTTTTGATGAGTTTCGGGTTTCGCATCCGTAAATTACACATAAAAGTACAATGCAAGTTTAGAAAGTGAGCAAGTTCATAAAGATTTTGAAAAATATTTAATCAATTTTCTTAATACATTAAAAATGTATTCTTCAGTGTTCAGTGTTATTCATATATAATATCTGACACAACTAATAATACATTTGGCATTGCATGACTCTACTGGGTTTACTTATTATCTGCACAATAATTATAGCTTAGAGCCCTCCAAAAATTGTTCGACCGAAGTGTCATATATATGTAAACATAGTTTTGCAGATGCGTCGTCGAGAAGAAGAAAATTTTGAAATTTCACTTTAATTTATTTTACTCGGGTGGTATATTATGCGCAATGCGGAAGTGATAATGTGTTAGTCTACATCGTGACTCAAAAGCAAAAGAGACAGAAATTTTTTCCTACAGTGATATCACTATGAGATTCTAATAGGCATTTCGTTGACACGTGTAGACTTAGGAAAGGGAATCTTAGGTATCTGTGAAAAAATGGGCAGATGTTAGGAAATTTTATCCCTTCATTCTGAGTGTGGGAAATGCACAAGTCATCAATTTTTTTTTAGAGCGCGTGTTAGAAATAATTCTTGAAAACAGTAGGATTCGGACCAGGAAATAAGAGAACATTTTATAATGAAATAATATGGGCTAATTTAAGATAAAAATTAGGAATTAAGATTTAAATTGAATTAAAATATCCTTACGTGCACTTACAAAGGATCCCATATCTCAAATAGTTTAGAGTTTCATTAAATCTCAATCTGTCACTGTTGTAGGCAGCTGTTTCATAGCAGAACGTAATTGAATCGCCTTTAAAGTTTTGACAAAATTTAAAAAATTTAAGCATGGTATAAAACCTTTTGTGTTTCTATTCTTGTAAACTACATCGTGAATACGAGGTTTCATCGAATAAATTAATTTTAGAGTGGTTTTGGAATTCCATTTCTCATGAAACATTCTAGCTGGATCTCTTAAACCCGTTAAGAAAATATATATCATTTAGAATTTTCGTACATTTTACGTAGATGATGTTTCAAAGATTATCAGTTGGATTAATATCAGGACTATATGCTGTCTAATCAAGAACCATATAATTTATATTTTGCGAATTAAATCTTATTTTATTGATGTTTAGAGTGTGTATGCTTTCAGATTACTTGCAGCATAGACTTATGAGTAAGAAACAGTGATTGACAATATTGGAATTAAAAAAATATCATTTTTATGAGTTCTTTAGTTTCCTCCATTTCCCCTAACAGTAGGGATTATTTCTGGAATGTTACTTTTCCAGAAAGAATTTCAAATTGTAAAGGTTCCTAAATTGTAAATTTCTTGATCCATTATCGTTCGAATTTCATGATCATTTATCATTATTATTAATTTATTATTAATTATCGTTATTTTTGATTCATTTATATATTTATTATTAATTTTATTACTGTTTTACACTCTAACTGTAAGTTTCAATCCAACTATTTTAACCTGCTTAGCTACTTAATTTCTATAATGTGAATTGTAATGCCTTTTATGAATATTTTAAATACTTTCATTTGACTGTAAAATGTCTTAATTAGAATAGGATAAGAACGCATAGATATATTTTACTGAAAAATTTTTCATCATATTAAGCTTAAAAATTTCGAATAACAAATAAACATTTTTTTAATTCTTTAAATCAGTCTGGTTCTAGTCCTTCCTGTCAGACTACTAGCAGACTGATTGAGAAAGAGAATAACCAGTTACTAGCATCTGCATGTTTTGTGATCAGCTTTGTAGTTCCTATACACGTAATTTGAGCTTATTTTAGAAAATGATAGGATATGTGGCAATGATTGCTTATTGTTTTATTCTTCATTGTTTCAGCCATTTAATTTTTTTAAAAAATAATCAAAAGCTGTTGCCACCTTATAGTTATTTTTCTAAATACTCTGTACTAGAATAAAGAATATGTGTGGGTTAGTGCTAGTTTCAATTACCTAACCTACAAATTTGCCTGCCTAATTTAAAATATGCTAGAGCTAAGAAAACAAGGTTTAAGTTAAAGAAAATTTAATTACAACATATTTACAAGACTTTGTACAATTGCGAGATTAGTGAAAAAACGCTTCAAGATTCAGTCAGAATCGTTCCGGTCGCGGCAGCGTTTTTGTTTTTGTTTTTTCTCTTCTTGCTTCGCGAGCTTAAGCGTGTAGAGAGCGTGCGCATGAGACTGAAGGAGTCGTTAATTTGCATACTTGCCGAGATCAAAAATAACCACAAAGCGGCACTATCAATTTGATTTGAACCTCGTGGCAAATGTCAGTTTTTAGTTGCACTTTGTAGTACCGCTACATATGTCACCATATAACTTTTTTCTAAATGCTCTACACTGAAATACAGAATGTGCCAACATAATTTTTTAAAAAATACTCTGCAATGGAATAAAGAATGTGCCACCTCATAATTTTTTTCTAAATGCTCTGTACTGGAATAAAGAAAGTGCCACCTCATAATTATTTTCTAACTGCTCTGCACTGGAATAAAGAATGTGCCACTTTATAATTTTTTTTCTAAACGCTCTGCACTGAAATAAAGTATGGGCTACCTTATAATTTTTTTCTAAATTCGCTGCACTGGAATGTGCCACCTTATAATTTTTTTCTAAATGCTCTGCACTGGAATAAAGAATGTGCTACATAATTATTATTTTTTAATTCTGCCAACTGGAATAAAGATTTTTTTCTAATTTAAAAGTCTGTTTCAGGAGGCAGATATTGGAGTGAGTGGACTTGGAATAAGTAATGAACGCTCTGAAGCTGTAAATTTCACAACACCTTATCATTACTAAACGATCTGAAGAAAAATCGAAGACATTCGCCATGATTCATATATTTACATTAACGGTGAGTTGCAATTCTGAAGTAAAATAATTTATTGATTCAGAGGTAGCATGATTTTTTTTTTGAATATCCAGTGTGTAGTGGCGACTCGTTAGTTCAGAAACGAGCAGTGCTACAATAAAAATTTTTGCAAATGAATACAATTTAAATATTGGTCTTAAAAACAGTTTTAGCTGTAAATAGACTCTAAATTTTTAATGTAATTATCAGAATTATATTTTAAAAAGTTTATTAAATTAAAAAAAGTTAGTTTTATTTTAAGACACACTTCTGATGTTGAGCAACTTATAATTTATAAATTACTTTTTCATGAGTAACTAGTTGGAACTCATTCGCTTAAAAAAGAAAAACAGCAGTTTCGATCTTTCATTACGCATATACATACCTAGAAAAAAAAAATACGAGATAAAATTTTTTTCCCCCTTTCCCACAATTGTTAGGCAAAAAAAAAAAAAAAAAAAAAAAAATCTGCATTATTAGAATGTATATAACATCATAATGAATAAAATAAAATTAATTTGTCCTAATCAGCATTCTCTTTAAAACTTTATGTTAATAACTCTATGCCGTACTAAAGCTTTATTTACATTAATTACAAAAATGTGAAATTCTGAATTTGAGAAAAATAGGTTCAGGGGCAACGCGGTCATTGCCCCGGGATCCCGAGCGGAAAGGGCACTCAAGTGAGTAGAGAGAAGTGATTAGGGTAGGACAAACAATAATAGCAAGGGCCCCAAATTTCTGGGTGCAGTTCTGGTAAACTCTCTTCATAAAATTTTTTTACACTGCTTTTCGTAAATAACAAATAATTAATATTATAATTGAAATAAATTATAATGAATATTTTTTTTTAAAAAATTCGAAAATAATTTCCTTAATTATTTGTAATGAAGTAAACTTTCAAATGGATGCATAATAGCGAATATATTGTTTTTAAAATATATCGAATAATAGCGAATATATTGTTTTTAAAATATATCGAATAATAGCGAATATATTGTTTTTAAAATATATTGAATAATAGCGAATATGTTGTTTTTAAAATATATCGAATAATAGCGAATATATTGTTTTAAAAATTTTGTTTCCTTTTCAGATTTGGATTTGTCTTCTTGTGGCTCTATTAATGCTGGCGTTCTTTATTTACATTACAGAATATCTTCACGCAAAAATTAAGCGTGAAAGTAAACTAAACATTGCAAAAATATTTTGGTATTTTTATGGATCTTTAGTTGGAAAATGTGAGTTATACTTATCAAATCTTTTAATAGATAAAATATACAAATTTTCTAACTACGCTTTCTATTTCAGATTGATTGAATTAAAATACTTTGACAAGAAACATTCGATCTGTTAAAGTTAAGTCATAGTCACTAATATCATAACAAAATATATTTAATACATTATTTATATAGATAAAACATATTCAAATACTTTCAATTTAATGCTAAAGACCATTACTGCAACACCTGCCTCTAACATCAGCAATAGGAACTAATTTTCTTCTTCTAAAATGAAAATTCCCTGCTCGGGAGGTTATGTATACAAAATATGGTTGTGATCTAGCCAATAGTGTTTTACATATTTCCTGATTAATTTGGATCACTCTCTATTGAATGAAGCCTATGTGAATAAATAAAACAATCGAATAGTTTGCAATCCGCAGTGGTGTTTTGCCACACTTACATTCCTATACCTAATGAGTCATTGGTTCTCGAACATGAATAAATCCGAAATAAACCTCTTGAAAGAATGGCTAAACAGACTTCCCTCTGGCGACATACCAATTCATTATTTCTAGAGAACAACCCTTTTCCAAGACTAAAGAAAGCGCACTCGAGTATTGTAATATGCCCTATATGCACGAATTCGAAATAAACGATTACTTATTTTCTTTCCCGATTCGAATGTTTCCAATTTTAGATTATGATACAAATGCAAAATTCAGAAATAAAAAGACAGTTTGCCTTGTTACTTTCTCGTATGCGAAGTATACAAAGCGAGATTATTGTGATTTTCAAAAAATTTGAAATTGAGATTTTGACGAATTCTCACATTTCAAATCTCTCTGAGTCCGAAAAACGCATTTTTGGAATTTTATCAGTCTATTTGTCTGCCTGTGAACACGATAACGCAAAAACGCTTTGAGCTAGATAGGTGAAATTTTGGATATGGTCTTTAAACCAAATTTATAGATTCCTATAACATTTTGAACGAAATCAACAAGGATTGTCCTGCTGTCGGAATATGTTAGCACTATGAGTACAAGACGAAGAGATCTAGATGGATAAAATTTGGTACGCAGATTTAATATCCAAAGTGTCAATACGCATCGAATTTGAAGTCAAGTTTGTCAAGGGATTGACTGTCCGTCTGTCTATCTGTACTATCATAAGTATGTAAACGCAATGACTTAAAAATATGAAATTATATATGTGAGTTTGTGACTATAGTTACAGCTCTGTATCAGATTTTGGTTTGAATTGGTTGGAAAAATGACGTTAAAAATATACATTCGGTATTCTGGTGTTGTGTATTAACCGCATACCTGCGATTTATCGCCAAAGATTGCACGTTAATAGATTCTTTTGTAAGTATTGTTTGCTTATGGTATGCGGATAACAATATACTAATGCTTTTATTAAAAAATATACGTGAAAGGTTCAGAGAGATCTGAAGAGTTCAGAGAGACTAAAATTTTATTAACAAGTTCACATACTAAGTATCATTAATATAAGTCGTACATTTATTTTACATTTTCACATTTTTTTACAATATCGAGTTAGAATTACATTCGAATTGCGAATATATAGACAAACTGCCAACCGGGCGACGCATTTGATTCAAAATTTAATTCAAATTTACAATTTAAATGCTAAAACTTTGTTCCATATTTACTTTCATTAAGATAGACAGAAAGACATACCTCCTGTGAATGGTGTTTTTTTTTCGAAATTTGATTGAAGCTTACAAATTTGGTATTAAGATTACATACCAAATTTCATTCGTTTAGCTCAAATATATTTTGAGTTACCGTGCTCATAGACATGCATAACTCCAAAGATGTATATTTCGAACTCAAGAAGGTTTAAAACGTGGTGATATGTCAAATCTCAAGATCGAGTTTTTTTGCACAATTAAAATAATTTCTCTTCGGATACAAGAAACTAAAAAGGAAATGCTTCATGTCTGTTCAACTATTTAAAGAATCGACAATCCTGATTCCAGGAGCAAAGTGTGTAGAGATATCCCGTATCATTGTTTAACAACAGAATTACATGGAATAAGAGTCAAATCATTAATTGAATATTCTAAAGATAATACATCAACAATTGCCTCACATCTATCAAACAATTGCCTCAAAAATACCAGGAACTTGTAAACCATAACGTCCTTCAATCATAATAGATTATTTTTCACATTTAATACTGAAGAGGTAAACGAAGAAACAATTGAATGAAAAGTCAGACTCAAAGCATTCCAACCGCTTTTGAATGTAAAGGTACAAGGAAGTTTACAGAAGCTTTTTTCTTTCCATTGTACATAAACGAAAAGTCTTTAAATGCATATATGATTCACGATCGAAAGTCAGGCTTTTCAGGCACGTTTTTATTGTGATTTAGTTTCGGACGACGCTAAAAATTTATTAGCAAAATATTAAGTATTACTGTAAGGTGCCTGAGGTAATTTTCATGCGTTATCATCCGAAACGAATAATACATAAATAAACCTTTCGGACAGAAGAGAGTTTTGCAATCTAATAGTAATATATATTGGCGAAAATTTGTATTTATGGTGGCGAGATAACAGTAAATAAAGGAACGAATTATGTTTATTGATTGTGTGAAAACCTTGTATTGTATTGAGTACAGATGTGCCACTTATAAAAATAAAATACACAGTCTGTCTTGTTCGCATTCAGTTAATACAATGGAAGCGAATTCATAAAAGAAAAAATTGTTACTTTGTCGTCAAATCTCAAGCTGAGCTTTGGAGTAACGTTTAAGTTAAATTCATATCACTGACGCTTTATAGATAGAGTTCTACAAAGTAATACAATGAGAGCATTTTCAAAATTATCATGATGGAAATTGCATGGAGTATTTTTACCAAAATGAATGAACCATGTGAATTATTATTCATATTAAAAATTCGCTGTTTGAAAGATATTGTTGAGTAATTCATTTCGTAGCTATATATATACTAGGATACTTATTTTTTCCTTTTAGTTTTGATAGATATAATTTCGGATGATAAAATTCACTGTTATTTTTGTTAGAGTCTCATATAATATTAAACATGATAAAAAAACTATTTCAAATGTGTAATTATATAATATTACTAGTATCCCAAAGTTTTATAAAGCGATACAATGAGTGTATAATTGAAATTACTTTAATGAGAATTTCTTGGAATATTGTTAATTAATCGAATTAACCATGTGAATTATTACGCATATTGAACATTAGTTGCTTTAGAAGCTATTGATAATTCATTTCTTAGCTATAATATTTATTTTTCTTTTAATTTGATTAAGATAATTTAACTGATCATTCAGCAAAATTCAATGCTTATTTTCGCAACAGATAAATGCATAAATAATATTAAGCACTAATGCATAATTAATATTAAGCACTATTAAAAAATGTGTTTATGTAATATTACTAATATCGTTTCTTTTCAGCGATGTAAAGGATAAAACACACAAAAAAATTATTTACAAATTAATATTTTTAAGCAATACTGTATAAGTATGAAATAAATTCAATTCATTCATGCTTTTAAAATTAATTATTTTCAAATCACATGAATTCAAACTTCACTGTAACTTATGAACTGAGTCGGGTTTTGACTTTCTAACGCTTCTTAATATCAAATTTCTGTAAATTTAACTGTTCAGCTGTACAGCGAGATACAACCACCATACGGGAAGCATCTCATCCTCATTTAAAGGTGTCCCCCCGGGGGTTTAGATAAAGAGGTAAACTAGATCCTTTTGAATCAGCGGGAGGTATTCTCGAAACTTTGTCGCCTATTTTCAAATTAGGAACTTATCTTCCTTCGCCTCGTATAGAATTATGGACCATCGGTAAGGCCGAAAATGCTTTGCATACAATTAGCGAACAATAGTTACGAACTATAGATCTTTGACTTGAATCCAACATTTTTACTGCATCGGTTGCTCGAATATATATTTTGAACCCTTTTTTGCCGTCCGAATGAAACCAAAATATGGCCCTAAACTACAGTTGTAGTCACAAGAAAACATAACGAATTTCATTGATTTAAGTATTTCCGTTTATGAGTTATTGCTTTTAGATACATGCGAAAGTACAGCTAGTGATCCGGTCAACCATTAAACAGATTTAGCTCAAAATTTGATGTAAATCTATATTTTAAATGATAAACCTGTGTACCAAATTCCATTCACCTAGTTCTTTGAGTTTTGGAGTTATCAAGTTTACTTGTAATCTAACAACTAGACAGATTATAAATGTTCAACGTTGGATAGAAATCCACAAATTTGGGTTTAAGTCCAGTTACTAAATTTCATCTGTCTAGCTCAAAGTTTTTTTTATTGTTGTGTTCACAAACAGACCGATATAATGTCAAAAATTTATTTTTCGGATTGAGGGAGGTAGAAACGTTTAAATTTGCCAAAATCTCGAGGCTTTTTTTTTTTTTTTTTTACGGTTACAATTTTTTTTCCATATTTTGTATACGAGAAAGTAAAAAGGTATAGAAATTTTACAATTAGGTTTAATATAATTTACAATAATTACTTATTTTCACTATCAACATCCCCTTTTGGCCTATGCCATCATAACTTAATCAGAGGGTGGGTGCAAGGCACTGAATCGGTCGATAGAGAATTTGAGTTTATAAATAAAATAATCAGTGGGAGCGGGAATAATCAGTGGGAGTGTTTTCTCCTAAACTTTCTTATATACTCTTTAGTAAAGGTGTTATCATCCCTCCCGCATAAAAATGCGGATATTGGGCAATGTCACGAATACTACAATTGCTGAGATGTGTATTTTCAGAATCCCACAGATAAGAGTTGCATGCTTCGCAGTAAGTAAAGAATACCGGTACATGTATATGAATTGCATGGCATTGGCGAACAATTTTTCGAAATATCAATCTTTGGCATGAATCTGGCTTTTATTAAATCTAACGTGGGATATTTGGTGACATTTTAGGGGATTAATCGCTGACACGAGGTGCATAAGTTCTAGAAAATCAAATATGTATTTTGGACGCCTTTTTTTCAGACCGATTTCATGTACAACTAAAATATGTAGTCACAAGATCACATGCTAAATTTCATTAATTTAAATCATTGCGTTCACATGCTGAGGAAGTACAGACCGACAAACAGTCAACTCTTTACGAGATTTAATTGAAAATTTGTTATGGATCAACATTTTAGATGCTAAATCTGTGCGCCAAATTTTATCGATCTAGCTCTTTACGTTTTCCAGTTATCGTGTACACTTAAAATCAGATTTCCATCAAAATTTGAGAAAAATCTACAGATGTAGTATGTTAGCCTAAACTAGTGAATACAAGTTTTTTGCGTAATGTTACGTTTGCGTATTGTACTACATATTGTACATACGTGCTTATACGTACATACTACATATTGTGCATACGTGCTTTGTACATGCGTGTTTATTGTACATACGTGCTTTGTACATGCGTGCTTATTGTACATACGTGCTTTGTACATGCGTGCTTATTGTACATACGTGCTTTGTACATGCATGCTTATTGTACATACCTGCTTTGTACATGCATGCTTATTGTACATACGTACTTATGTACTACATATTGTACATACGTGCTTATGTACTACATATTGTACATACGTGTACATAATGTTACTACGTGCTTATATATTTGTCGGGTGACTAGATTGTATTGTTTTGCAGTACAGGTTCTATTGGCTTTCGTTTTGGACCATTCTATTTATATATGATTTGAAGATGTTTTCATAGGTATTAAAATTACAATTGCTGTAATATCTAGCCGTAATGTAGGAGCCTTGAATTTAATTGTAATGATAACATATATTTTAAATTTATTGTTTCAATGTTTACTCTGAAAATAATTACGATGTCCTAGTTTTTTTCAAGTTCGTTTTTATTACATTACAATGGATCTTAAAATTCTACGGTTTGCCAACTGATACATTCTCAAAAACTGTATTTGAAATCAGTTGAATCGAAATTACATCTGACATTGTTCTGCACACAATAAAAAAAATAATTTATATGTTTTTTGTTGCTTACTGAAGTTCGCATCCTTCATGATAACTGCGTTCTGCGTCATTAAAAATATCCACATATGTATCTTGCCTGAATGAGGATGAATGATGTAACATTGTTTGAATGTAACGTTATAATAAAATATAGGCTGTTCTGGGTCTAAAAATGTCGTAACGCAAATCTTCAAGTCATTCATTATCGTTAAATAACACCTTTCAAAAAAACTTTTAAAAATGAGCTGTCATCCTTTGCAAATCATTCCTTGGGCATATTTTATTAAGAAAATTGGCAAAATTGCCAAAGTTTTATTTGGTTTAAGAATAATTTTTTTGTATTGTCCTGAACATTTTATTGTCCAGTGGACAAGGATGGAAGACCGTCAGCTTAATAAAGGGCGACGTTTTACGCACGTATAAATCCTGATAATATCATCTTCATTCATACATAAATAAAGTTTCATGATTTGTTGGTAAAGACACGTTTTCTTTATCCAGAGATGGTAAGTTCCAATTTGATCTGTGATCTGCCATATATACAAGCCCGATGAAAATAAAAATCTGCCCTGATGGGTCTTCAAGATGATGTGGTGAGGAAGTTTGGAAAGATGGGTGCTAGTTCAAATATTATTTCTTTCTAGTCGCTTTTCATATTTACACGGATGTTAATCTAACAAATTAACAATCTCAGATGCATTGTATTGTCTATCAAGAAGTCTTCTTTTTCGGAAACATTATTAAAATCTTTAAGAATTATTTTCTCGTATACGAATTACAAAGAAGCTTGAGCTAGATGGATGAAACTCGGTATATGGTTTTTACACCAAATTTGTAGATTTCTATCAAATTTTGAATGAAATCTATTCAGAGGAAGTCCGTTTGTGTAAATATGAGTTAACACAATAACTGCAAAACGAAGAGAGCTAGATGTATAAAATTTGGAACACAGATTTAACATCTAAAGTGTAAATTTGTATCAAATTTGGAACACAGATTTAACATCTAAAGTGTAGATCTGTGTAAAATTTGGAACACAGATTTAACATCTAAAGTGTAGATCTGTATAAAATTTGGAACACAGATTTAACATCTAAAGTGTAGATCTGTGTAAAATTTGGAACGCAGATTTAACATCTAAAGTGTAGATGTGTATAAAATTTGGAACACAGATTTAACATCTAAAGTGTAGATCTGTGTAAAATTTGTAACACAGATTTAACATCAAGTGTAGATCTGTGTAAAATTTGGAACGCAGATTTAACATCTAAAGTGTAGATCTGTGTAAAATGTGGAACAAAATCTCTCCGTCTGCCGGTCTTTAATTTTACAGGTAACCTTGATTACTCAGAAAAGCAACAAATAAATGAAATTTGGTATGTGATCTTGTGACAACAATTGTATTTCTGTGTCAGTTACATACGATTGGGAAAAAAGGCGGCCAAAATGTATATTCGGTTTTCTGGCATTTTTGTATGTACCACAACCTTGCGATAAATTGTAAAAAATGCCAAAGATCACATGTTAAGAGGCTCTTTCGTAAAAAATATTCGTCAATAGCATGCAATTAATAAACTCACTTACCTAATTCCTTTACTGTACTACGAAACACACAACTCTCATGTGACTCTAAAAATAAAAATCTGAGCCTTCAAGGCGTTCACACCCTTGCCTAATGTTCATAATTTTATGTGGGAATGGGGGGGGGGGATAACACCGTTATTAGATATTTCACAAGAAAGTTTGGGGGAGACCACTTGAGTTTTTAGTTTAGTTCGAGTTTTCATATATACTTAGGCAGAGAAAAAGATTTCATATTCTCTGATTTTACTAAAAATTTACATATATCTACAGTTTTGTAGGAAAATTCAAGTACCAACTTCCATTCGTCGAGGTCGATCTGTTATTGCATTATCGTGTTCATAGGCTGACCGACAGAGAGATAATTTTTTAAATAACTCTATCAGTTTTTAAAATGATTTTGATTTTTCAATTGGCTATTTTGAGATTTTTGCCAATTAGAATACTTTCTCAGGTTAAAGGAAAATAAAAAAAATAATGCTCTTGAAAATTCTTGATTTATTAGTTAATAGCCTAAATTTTGAGTGTGACATCAGCAAAACAATATCTATAAGAGCATATTATCTTTTCACCGTTGCTATTTAAAGTAATACGAGTGGAAACTAAAGTTAGAAAAAAAAATGCCTATTTTTAAAAACATTATGAGATATTTTATAGTGACTCAAAGGAAGAAGTATAAAAAAATGCGCTTCATATCTAAAAATAGGCATTTTGCCATTTTTAGATATGAAGCGCAGAGCGGAAAACTGACACCTTATAAACTATCAGCGGAAGAGTTTTAGAAAGCTAAGTATGGAATTCTAGTTCCGGATAATTGTGGTAAAAATTTAATATTTAAATTTTTATCCTTTATTTAATTAATATATATCTTTAGAATTTTCATTGAAATATCAAAATTTCAAGGAATTATATTCCCAAGAAATGTTTAGCGGATCTATGGTAGGGATATTGAGAAATGTGTCGATGAAAAAGCTTAAAATATGTATCAAAAAATTCTATGTCTTTTTAAGTTTTTTTTTATCAATGTATAGGATGGCTATGAAATAACTCTCTTTGTTCGCGGGTACCTGCTTCTAAAACAAACGAAAGGAATACACCAGATTTCATATAAAAACTATGGTAGTCACAAGGAGATAAATTCTGGAAAAAAAAAAAAGAAAAAACGGTTTTCTGTACGCTCAGGGAAGGTCAGCACATTGAAAGTGCTGTACATTGATTGTTAATCCTAAGTCGTTCATTTCTGTACGTGCATTTTTTTTTTATCACTCTAATATCAATGGAATTTTGTATAATACATTTTTTATGTGTTTCCTAAAAATATTAACTCTTTTTCTTTCCGAAACCACCCCTCCTTGCCTTCCATAATCTTTAAATAAATTTGGTTTTATTTATTTCTTCTATTTTAGCTGCAATACCTCTAAACAGGAAAAGCCATTTTACGGCCTCACTGTTCATTAACAAAAACCATTAAAAATAAAAATACGAATAATTTTTCGAGACATATTTTAAGTTTTTTCATCGACTAAAATTTCTTTAGAAAATCTTATCACAGATTCGTTAATCATTTTTTATGTATATAATTCCTTGAAATTTCAATAAAAATTTTAACTACGTATATAAACAAAATGAAAGAAAAAATTAAATATTAGTTTTTTTACAATAGTGTACAAATAATTATCCACAAATTCATTAAACATTTTAAAAACATTTATTGAAATTTTGATATTTCGATGAAAAATCGATTGAATCAACTTCTCTTAAAGATTTTGAGTCTATTTAGAGAATGGTCACTAAATGACACCGAATGGCGACCAGAACTGACTGTTACATTTTAAGATGATTTTAAGTTCAAATGAACTCAAACTATAATATCTAAAATGTATAAAACTTGCTAATGTTTATTTTGTTTTTCTTATCTTTACTGATTATGAATGAAGATGTTTTTTGTGAATGGAATCATTGACTGATAATCTAAAGTCAAAATTGAACGCAATTTTATCAGCGAATGCATGGAAGATTCTTTTGTATTAGTTTAAAAATTATCTCTCTCTGATTACATATTAAAATATCTTCTTTGATAGCTCGGAAAAGTGACATTTTCAGTGCTGAGTTTGTGGAGGCAAAAATCTAAAATCTAAGACTTCTCTTAGGTTTCAGATCTGTCAAATACTGCCTTCCCTTTCTAAAAATTGTTTTATAAAATTTTTGTACAAAAACATTTACTTAAAAATTAATAAATAAATAAAATAAGAGTTTTTTTCTGACCCTCGAAGTATTTTTATCTGGGTATTTCGAACTGAAACAAATCAATTTTATGATTCATTCTTGCTTTCTTCATTCTCGCAAAAGATAAATATTATAATCATCTAAAAATTTGACCAAGAGATTTTGACCACTCTTTGCGTTTTCATCAGAAAATATTCGCCCCGACCTTGTGAAGGTGAATGATCAGATCATTGTGTATAGTAACACGGTTACTGTGGCCTTATTCCCTAACTCCTTCTGAACGAGGAAAGCCATGTCATCGGCGATGACTTTCATCAGTATTTCTGTACCCCAAGTATAAGTGAAAACAAGCATGCTGAGTCAGACCACTTATAAAAAAGTATTTTCAAGAGAACAGTATACCTGCAGTTTCAACAGATAAGTCGCCACAGATTGAAAATTTCAATTCTCTACAGTTTTAAGAAAAACAAAAAACAATAAAAGCCTGAATGTTTCTGACAAAGCGTCGTTCTCTTATAAAATATACTTTCATGTAGGGATTCCGATAAAGAAGTGTTGGAATTGCGTAAAAAGCCGTGGCGGCCTGGTAGTATGATGCCAGTTAAAGGACCAGAGGATGCCAGATTCCACTAAAGAACCACCTCGTAAACTAGACTGGTGTACGCTAAACATACTCCCACTGATATGGTGCGCAAGCTTTGAGAAGAAGGTGTCAGCTCAAGTGTAATGTTTGTTATGTGACCACGGTTTAAAATTACAAGGCCGGTCCTAAAATAGCCTTAGAATTATTTCAAAAACAGACGTTAATTAACAAAAAAGAACTGAACTATATATGTCTAAACAGTATAAATTGAAGTGCATTTACAAGGCAAGTATACCTTTTGTGTATATGTGCGTACGAAGGAAAAAGCCCGGTAGCACAAATAATTAATAAGCAGACGTTATTTTAAGCGGAAACTCAAATGCGTAGTAGAAAACACAGCCGAAACGTACACAAGAACAGCCAATCGTTGTTAAACAACCGCAGCAACACTAGTATCACAAAGAATACTCAATTATTCTCTATTGATTTGATTGCTACTAGTTTGACTCACTGAATCTTCTCTCGGTTCGTCTCAATTTTTTATAGATCCTGTGACAGGACGTAGAAGTATATCGCGGGCGGGCAGGCAGGCAGGCAGGCAGGCACATATTTCTAGAAAAAAGCTGGAAATGGAGTCTTAATGGGACTAATGACAAGATTCTCGAATATTCGGGATCCTTCATTTTTGTTGCAAAAGTCGGGGATCAGTGAATCGACATCCATTCAGAAGCTATTACTCTATCTGTAAAAATATCTTCCTTATTACTAGTCAGGTAAGCAATATTACAAAATTGTAACAATATTAACTAACACTCATTACACAACTCCAAGATGTGTCTACAATAAAAAAGCAATGGGAATGTTTAAATAATGTAAATTATATTTACGTTTAAAACATATTAAATATTACACATTACGCTTTTCCATAATATGAATTCAACTGTTTAAATAGTATAAATTAGAATACATTCATGCGGAAAGCGTATTGACTATCATACATTTTAATATGCAATTCTGATAATGGATTATAAGAAATGTTTAAATAATGCAGATTCATGTGAAAAGCAAATTAACGATTATAAATATAATTCTGACTAATGTTTAAAATTTGCATGAATAATTTCTCTTCTTCATAGCATCATATTTCTTCTAGGAAGGAAAATCATTTTTTTTTTTCAAGAAGCTTGAACGAAAGTATAAGAAAGAATAAAATGTAGAATCTGGTGCGCTCCACTCCTGAAGGTGTGGAATTGGTAAGAAAAAGAAATTACACATTTATTTTTCGCGAAAACATCTTTGGAGATAGAAGTTTATGTGAATCACAGAGATCAAATGCTGTTTATATCGGAAGACAGCTTGTACACAGCGTTAAGTGGCATGGCTTTGAGTTCAAATTTCAAGTGCAGCAGTACCGTTGATAAATAGTAAGTGTAAGAGTTTAAAAAAAAGAAATCAAGAACATTATTAATGCTCTTTTCATTATCGTTATCGTTAGTATATACATATTTACCGTTTTTGTTACGGTTACCGTTTGTATATACATATCGATATTTTTTCATACATAATCGAAATATCGACCTGTAATATCAAAATAAGCTGTATCCAATTGGTCAAAGCATTTTATTGATGCAAAATAATGTAGCATTTTTTATGTAGCATTGTTCTATGGTGTCACAAAATGTCATATGCCACTAGTGGTTCCAGCTGGCATAAAAGGGCTATATGTTTTGCTTTCTATGGTTTTTGACAAACGATATTTTGATATAACAATGACGATATAACAATATTTACTTGCATGCATTTGAAACATCCCTATATGTGTTTTCAGTGCCATATATAAAATCATTATCCTAATCACTTCATCAACTTTTAGTCTTGAGATTATTTGAAGCTTATATTTTTATTTATCTTATGTAATGATTTTTTAATTATTTTTTTCATTATAATGACACTTTTTCAGGTGGCAATAAAATGCAAATATTGTCACATAAATAGGCTTTATACTTTTTATATAATATCTATATAAGCTCTATCTGATTTTAACACTTTTTATGGGCTTTATGTATACTAAGAAATTGATGTGAAAACTTTCTTTTGGGATTAAATTATAAACTTTTAAGCTCTATAGTTAAAAGAATTATTGACTTAAATTATCCAGAGATAACTTTTTAAATGCTCTATAGATAAAATAATCTCCGATTTTGTAGTTTGTGTTTTTAAATATTTAATATTTAATTGTAACTCCAAGTAAATACGAGAAAAAAATATGTCTAATGCTTTTAAGACAGCAGTTAAATTAAACCTCAAAAAATTTGATAAAAAATATACCTAATATTTTATTTTTACATGCATAAACAATATGTTTTACTGAAGAAAACCAAATTACGCTTTAAATAGAGGTTGAGTAAAATCAAGTAGTAAGTAAAAAATAAATAAATAAAAAAAAAATAATGAATTATCTGTTTCGAACCCCCCCCCCCCCCAATTTATAGGCCAAATTTAATTTTTTCTCCAAAGCTCCATTTTTCATATGATGTGTTCACAAGGTTCACAAAACTACAAGAATATATTTTCAAATTTAACTAGAACAAGCTTGTTAATAAAACGTCATGAAAATACATAACAAGACGTATTTTTCTCTTAAACGGGTTAGAAGATTTAAAAAAACATTTTTTCAAACGCTTTTCTCACGAATTTGAGATAAGAATTGGCATGCTACTTTTAAGTTAAACTCGATATGCATCAGATAATCATATCTTTTCTCTTGTAAACAGGCAATAAATTGCGTATTATGATGGAGATTTTTTTTTTTTTTGTATCTCGTATACGTAAACAAACGGAAAATTCCAATTATTTTCGAGAGGAGCTTTTTTCAATGTTGCATATTTTGTCAACAGACTTGTGCGTGACCAGAGACGTCTGCTCAACTCATACAGAACTACTCCATTTGACGTTGGGTAATCCCGGATTTACGCAAGCAAAACGAAATTAAAAACTGACTGATTGTATCATTTGGATCACGTACGCGGCATTGAATCATTATGGATACGGGATGTTGATTAGGCCACAACATTTGAAAACTCATTCAGGATATTATTCAAATGAAAGGGAAATGCGGGAATGATAAGTCACAGATTAATACTGAAATATTAAATACTAATACTGAATATTGAACTAATACTTAATACTAAAATTCTAATCCGGCTGTTTGTAATTCATGGGAAAATTATTTTAATATTTTTCACATTAAAATAAATTTAAGTAAAATTATTTTTAATTGTACACATTTATCAATGCCCTGAATCAAAATTTTTGCTTTTAATTATTGTCTGCATTTTGATAACTATTATTTCTGAAACTCACTGCCATGTTCCATTGGTTCGGAATAGTAAAATGATAATTAAATTATGAAATAGTGCATTGTTATTGAAAATACGCAAGCTTTCAAAATTTCAGTCCTCGAGCATATCAGATTATGAGAGAAAAATTCGATTAAAAAATTGCATCCTTATAAATATGAAACAAGTCAGGTTAAATAAAAATGCTTAAAGATTAAAATACAATATTTCGAATTTTCTTTTATTCTGCTCCATCTGTTTACTTTATTTAAATAAGAAGGAAAAGTGGGCGAGGTATAATTTCTGTTTAAAGCTAAAAAACACTTTTTTTATCTTGATTTCCATGAAGGATAAAAGTATTCATCTGAGATTATTGTAATGCACCAAAGACAAAACTACCGTAATATATATATATATATATATATATATATATATATATATATATATATATATATATATATATTAATTCTACGCGCGCTCTATAAAACTGCTGAATTCAGCAGATTCTCACAAGAAGAATTAACCCTATGTTCATTTTGTATAGTATACCATACATACTTTATAAACATATACTACCACTATAAAATAATTTTTAACTTAGTTTTATTAAACACATGCCATTTCCCCCTAAATATGTATGTTTATTATAAAATACACATGCCTAAATGTTTGTTCTTACACATTTTTATATATACATACTTATATACATTTTTTTTTTTTGCTTTTGTTCAAAAAAGCAATCTTGTCACGATAAGGGTTAAATTGAGAGAAGGGATAAAAATTCTTAATGCGTACAGATACCTAAATTTCCCTTTTCTAAGTTTATACGTGTCAAAGAAATCCCTATCAAAATCTCATTGTAAAACCACTGAAGGGAACAATTTTGGTCTCTTCTGCTCTTGTATCGGGATGTAGATAGACGTATTTCTTACCACTCATTCTTTGTGCGTATATCATGCCTTCCGTTGTGAAATAAATCGAAGTATTAGAATTTCAAATGTTTCTTCTCTCTCTCTCTCTCTCTCTCTCTCTCTCTCTCTCTTTCTCTCTCTCTCTCTCTTTCTCTCTCTCTCTCTCACACACACACACCATGAATGATCAGCCTCAACGACGTGCAAAAGTGGATTCCCTGTCGTTTAAAAATAATCTTCATTAGGTGTCATGGATCTGGCCTTAATAGTGAAGATATGCTCATTATCATGAAAAGTAACTACTAACAGTCGAATTGCTGACTATTGATGTCAGAGCGTTTATTGAATACGCCTACCACCCCAGTTCCCCCTGGATCAACAATGGATCTTTGCATTCACATGATAGGAAATATGGAGTATTTATGACGAAATCTACAATACCAAATTCATGGGGATTTGTCTTAAATATGAGGGCAAGAGATCCTGAACTCAATAATAACTTTCTGACTTATCATCATTTAACTCGAGGTTGTGCCCATGTTATTTGTATAGTACTTTCAGAGTACATTTAAATTTATTCTATTCACAAATAAGTTCACACAGTAAGTTTTAATATATTTGTATGATATTTAATTTCAACTCCAGAAAATATTATCTTCGTTCATTTGAATAGTTATTTACACTGCAGTGAGATAATGCTTGCATAATTAGGTTAACTACATAAAAATGTCTAAAACCAATACTTTTGGCATTCTAAATGATATTTTTGTAATTTTCCTTTTATGTGCTAAATACAACGTTATTATTAAAATTCATATATATATTTTTTCATTTATGATAAAATTTGTTTTCAAACATTGATTTTCATAGCATGGATATTTAAGTATATTTTCAAACATTTTAAAACCAATATTCATACAAAAAAAGTAACTCATGTGTTTATGATTATTCAATATATTACCTGCAATTTTTCTGTTCCTTTTTCCTTAATCTTTTCCAAGGTTTATTGTAAACAAGAAAAAAATAATAATGAAGCATTCTGATATAATGAAGCATTGTGATTTATTCAATTAATTTATTGCTGCTTCTGACAAAGATGATATATTTTATTGCTTAACGATAAACAGAAGATTCACCAATAAACGATAATCGCTATCTAAATATAGAAGATAACGGGATTATCTCCTAGTAATTTGTTAAATAGACAGACTTTCTATAAAATTTTTGTGGCAAGATTAGTTTGACGGAAAGCACAAACATGTTGGATTGTCAAGCAACCCTTTTTGGTGTTATCTTGTTGTTTGTTGTATCTATATTGTTGAACAGAATAAATTTTATAAAATTATTTTTGAAACCATCTATAAAATATTTAGTTGATGATGCTGATGAATCAAAACTATAAATTTAAATCTAAATGCATATTTAGTGTTTACTTCACGTACTGTAACATTTGACCTTTTGTTGTCAGAGCATTTATCTTTTTTAGCCTTACCATTTTTAACTTTTTGTTCTTATGAGTAATATTTTCTTGAGCAACAGAGAATCCATTAAGCTTTAATAATGTTTAATTCACTTACAGAGTCTTTGAACACTGAAAAAGTATTCAAAATTCGCATTTTATTTTAATTAAATATTGCGTAACATTACTTATTACATATTTGTAAAGATGGACTTTTGAAACCGATTTTTTACTTACTTTCTGATGAGGTAAAGTTTCGAAATTTCGAATGTTTTTCTGTGAAAACACATTGTTTTATTATGTTAGATTTTAATTATTTGTTCATAGAATAATTTAATTAAATTTTGATGATATATGAATGACGCCGAATGTTAGTGAATTTGGAAACATAATTTTATGATTTCATAATACATATAATAATGAATGAAAGACTAAAAAAAAGAAAAGAATTGAAATAGAGAAATCTTTTTTGTACACTATTGAAAGAGTGTGCATGTTTCTTTTAGATATTTTTACAAATTTTTTAATATAAATAATTTTTTAAGTAATTTGTTTTTTTTTTATCAATATAAAGTGTTTTAAATCAATTTTTGAGGCTTCAATGGTTTGTTGGTGAAATCTCGGCTTCAAGATCTGAAGGTTCAAAACTAGAACCGTTTTAATATTTGTTGTGTATACGTGCTTCGTAAACTAGAAATTCGAAATCGAAGGTCAAACATCTTTCTACTAGTTTGGAGAAAGAGGGCCTGACTCTATTGATATCTTCATCATCTTACCATCTTCAAAACGACGAAGTCTGTCCCAAAATATCTTCCGCGTTGCTCCAAACTGGGATGTTCAAATAACTAAACTAAAATATATTTTATTCACACAGGAAGATTATAAAATAATTCTCCTTGTTTGACGGCATCTGCAGTTAAAACTAATGAACGGAATGAAGCCAAATTTCTTATGCAGAAAGGAATTCCGAAAAAAAAAAAAAAAAAAGAGAGAGAGAGAGAGAGAGAGAGAGAGAGAGAGAGAGAGAGAGAGAGAGAGAGAGAGAGAGAGAGATGAAAAAAGCTGCCAATGCAATATCTTGCAACGTGGACATTGATAATATTGCATGTGGACCCTGCTATTCTAATGGTGATTAATAAAATATGATTTTCAATAAGTCTTATATTGTATGCCATTATAGACATTTTTTTATTATTTGACCGTTAATGAGATTTTGGATTATTCATTGCAATTCTTGATATTTTCGCACCGACAGCGCCCAAATCTGTTCTTTCAGAGATTTTTGCTTTTTTCGAAAGTTTTTTTAATTTATCGTCTAATGCTTTCAACAGTCTGTATATGGAATTTGGTTTCATTAGCTTTCATTCATTAATTTCAACTGCTGATGCTTCAAACAGAAAAAAAATATTTAATGGCTACCCTGTCTGAGTACTTCAGGTAATGAATTCGAACATAAGAAATAAAGAAGAATGAAACTGTTAATGTTAAGTTCTATTATCGTACTTTCATTAAAGTCACTTTGTATATAAATATTTACTCATTTTTAAGACATAAGTCAGTCTCTAACATTCAAGGTAAATAAAAGAAAATTATTACAATATTTTTGAAAAATGTTGCTAATAACATTTTTAATAAACGCTCAGCTGTATTTTGATAAAAATCTTAATATATTGTTATCTTATTCTGATTGAGAAGTGTGTGAAATGTTTATGTTTTCTTTAAGTAGAATTTTGATTAAATGTTTCATGGCATATTTATACATTTTTTCTTCCTCCAGATATGGGATATATTAGTTTTGAGGAAATCAAATAAATGAAACAATATTGTAAAACGTACCAAGAAATTTATTCATCAAATTGTTAAGAAAATACTTAGGGTTCATGTAAAGATTTGAGCATATTATCATTTTTTTCAGCGTAAGAAAATTTTTCTCACCCTTTTTCGGTATATAAAATGATGCTTAGTGTGAATTAGCATTATAAAATATTATAATGTACTTTAATTCTATGATGTGGGAAATACAATTGTTTTTAATTATTTAATAACAAATTTTTGAATTCTAGTTGATGTTTCTAAGTAAATAATTTTCGCCTGCATTGTTCTGGTTTTTTTCCTTATGGAACTTTTTCGGATAGTTACTAAATAAGGTCCAGGTGTTCAGTTTTTATTAATTTAGTTAATTAATAATCCAGGAAATATTCGTATATCTAGCAGCATTTTTACTCTTTATTGTAAAAGGAACACATATTCCCTCACATAGAGTATATTTTACAGTGTAGGAAAAAGTGCTTCGCCTGTATTAACAAAGCGTAATTGTTTCCAAAAATGAACAACTTCTTTCAAATTCGTGATAAAACACAGAAAAACAATGCAAACTTTTCCCTGTATAAACGTCCTCTCAGTGTTTTTGAAGCATGAATTTCCTTTAGTACAGATACACATACAAACAGTGAAAACCAAAATTGATTGAACAGAACAGAACGCCGTCTCATACCCCCGTATCCGTGACCATTCTGGTCACTGAACGGTTTGGTAGGCATGTTACGGGAATTTTATTTAATTAACAAAATATTTACAGTAGGAAAACGAAACAAAAATAACTATTTACAAAATTTACAATTATATAAGAAATTATATTATGATGAGACCGTTTACATAATTTTTCAACTTAGAAATATAATTTGTAGTAATTAGCTTAGAAATATAATGCAGATTGAGAGATAAAATTTGTAAAAATATACATATAATCTGTGTTCACATTTTTTATGTTATAGTAGATCAGGATGCAGTTAAAAAAAATCAGATGGAAAATGATTTGAGAAATGGAAATGAAGACAATCTCTGTTTGATTGAAATGTGTGACAGGAGACTGCAGTGCTTGTTTTTTCCCTTAGTCTTTTTTGGTATGAGACTTGATGTTGAGTGCTATGGAGGCGAGAATAGGTCTCTATTTCCACTTATAAATTTAATTATACTGTGGATTTTTTGTCTGGAAAGGAAGTTGCCGGCGACTCTTTTCAGCCATTCCTAATTGATTGAACAGTGGTTCTCCTGCGGTGACAGAGTTTCCTCTACTGTTTGCTTTCCACTCTAGAACCAGTATTTTAAAAATCACATTTGATTTGTCCTTCATGCCGCAATAGTGCAAGAGATGAAACGCCCTCTGTCGGTTATGTGTTGATACAAATGCACAGTCATTTAAATTGCCTCGCTTATTAAAAATTAAATATCATTAAAAATACGTACACAAATCATATATCAGAAAATACTTAACTTTCGTTAAAAACTACGCAAAAATAATTGTGTGAAGAAAAAACGAGAAAGAGAAAAAAATGTGTATCTGAGGGTGATAGAGCTCTATTAAACTAAAAAACTAAAAAGAAAAACAAAATTAATAATCATTAAGAACGAAACACTAAATATCGTTAATAATACGTACACAAATCATACATCAGAAAATACTTAACTTTAGCTAAAAACTACGCGAAGATAAATGTGTGAAGAAAAAACGAGAAAGAGAAAAAAGTTGTGTATCTGAGGGTGATAGAGCTCTATTAAACCAAAAAACTAAAAAGAAAGACAAAATTAATAATCATTAAGAACGAAACACTAAATATCGTTAAAAATACGTACACAAAGCATATATAAGAAAATACTTAATTTTAGTTAAAAATTATGTAAAGATAATTTTACATAATTTTTTAATTATTAAAGATATTTTTTTAATCTGAGACAAAAATCAGAAACAGAAGAAATTATGTAGCTGAGGTTCCTTGAGTTCTATTAAACTAAATATCTTTAAAGATACGTACATAAATCATATGCAAGAAAATACCTTTTTGAGGTAAAAATTAGGTAAAGATAATTGTTTGTGAGAAAACGAAAAAGAGAGAGAGAGAAAAAAAAAACTGGATGTCCAAGGGTGTTCGAGCTCTATTAAACTAAAAAAACAAAGATTAATAATTACTTTAAACGAAAAACTAAATATCGTTAAAAACACGTACATAAATCATATGTAAGAGAATATCTATTCGAGTTAAAAATGATACAAAGATTATTATCTAAGGCAAAAACGAGAAAGAGAGAAAACTGTCTGTCTAAGGGCGCTCGAGCTCTATTAAACTAAAAAAAGATTAATAATTATGAAAAACGAAAAAAGAAATGTCATTAAAAATACTCACACAAATCATGTGTAAGAAAATACTTATTCGAGTTAAAGATTATCCAAAGATAATTGTCTTAAGGCAAAAGAGAGAAGGGAGGAATTGCGTGTTTAAGAGTACTTGAGCCCCTTGATTGCTTTTTTCATTCGTGACGACAATCCGGAAGGGGAATGGGGGGGGCTATAATATCCTTATTTACTTACTTTTTTTTTCGTAATTTCGTATGGGCTTCACTGTAACAGAAATACTTTAGAATCAAGCTATTCGATGAATTCTACATGTTTAATCTGACTGTAAATGACTTAATTTTTACTAATACCTGAATTTAGGCTCCAGATATATATGAAACACAGCAGTTTTCGATGAATGTCTTGGAATAATAAGATTTGCAATAATTTGAAACAAACTGAATTTTTATGAAATTAAACATATTTATTATATAGCAAGAACACATAACAATATTTAAAATTTAACTGATATTATTCGTGCACTACTTAATTTATTAAAAACAGGAATATTTGTTTTATAATTGTCAGAAAATTTTCAAAACATATGAACTAAATTATTATCGCTTTTTCATTTTTCACTGTGAAGCGATTCTTGTCTAAGGGATTGTTTTCAAAGCGAAAAAATGATTCTGTTGAAGCTGATCAACAACTTATTGGTTTAATTAAAGAGGCAACAGCCCTCACAATAAAGGATTTGCAAGGACCGTTTTATTTATTACTGTTGGGTTTATTAATTGCAGTCATCTGCTGCTTCACTGAAAAGGCTTTCATATTAAGAATAAAGTGCCCATGAATAAAATCAGTATCGTATGATCTCACAAAATTACTACTTTATTTAAAATTTTAGAATTTTTTAAATATTTGTCAAATGTTTTTAAAATTTGTCAAATGATATATGCTGTTTTCCGTTGGTCAAGCGAAGAGTAATATTTGACCAACTAGTCAAAACAAGTTTTATCCACTTCAAATATATTTAATGTCTGCTCATGATCGAGATTATGGGTATTTAAACTATGAGATTATGGGTATTAAAACTATGAGTTATTATTCTACTCCATGCAAAAAGGAAAAATAAAGACAACAAAGATAATAAAATAAAAATAAAAATAAAGATTTTGAAAAGTAAATAAAGACTAGCAGAAAAATAAAGACTCTGATATTTCATGTAGGAAAACGAATAGATAAATTCATGATTTAATCAAACTATCATCATTTTGCTTCAGAAGTTTATGTATTGATCTCAAAGAGGTAAGGTCTATTGATTAAAGTTTGACAAGTCTATGTATTCATCACAAAGAGGTAAGATCAATTTTTGCTGTCATCTGCTGCTGCACTGATAATGCTCTCATATTAAGAATAAAGTGCACATGAATAAAAGCAGTATCGTATGATCTCACAAAATTACTACTTTATTTAAAATTTTGGGATTTTTTAAATATTTGTCAAATGTAAATGATATATGCTGTTTCCCGTTGGTCAAGCGAAGAGTAATATTTGACCAACTAGTCAAAACAAGTTTTATCCCGTTCAAATATGTATAATGCCTGCCCATGATCGAGATTATAGGTATTTAAAATTTCCATTTACGAGAAAAGCCAGGTCATAAATTCTCCTTTACGGAAGTTTCGCAGGTCCGCTTTGGTGTCAAATTACTTGTCGAAACATCACATTCTGATGTTTCACTTTCAACTTATTTTCCGGATCTCACCTCATGTGATTTTATTCGTGGGTGAAGAATATGCCTAAGGGAGAACTATCCTCAAGCTCCGAAAAAGTGCAGCATCGAAAGTATTAGTGAAAGAGACAAAACTTGCAGTTTTCATTTACATCTTAATGTGAACTTGGTAAAAATGTATATTTGTACAGGATAGTTATTTATAATGAAACACCAATTAAGCAAGTTTTATCTAAATTCATTCTTTTGTAATAAAATATATAAATAATAAATAAGTTCCGGAACTTTTTGAACATAATAGTATTTGGATAAATAAATTATGGTATTCTGTAAAAACAATGGGCATCTTCTCTTTCAGCGTATAGTGTAGTATACAGATTTTGATTAATTAGACAATATAATTCCTAAAAACTTAAAATATTAACAAAAGTCTATTGAAAGCATTTGCGAATAAATATATTCAACATGATCCTTATTCAACATGCCTTTTTAATTACACAATTTTTTCCTAAAACTATGAGTTATTATTCTACTCCAAGCAAAAGGAAAAATAAAGGCAACAAAGATAATAAAATTAAAATTAAAATAAAGACTAGAAAAAAAAATAAAGACTCTGATATTTTATGTAAGAAAACTAATAGATAAATTTATGATTTAATCAAATTATCATCATTTGAGCTTCAGAAGTCTAAGTGATGATAGTTTGAAAACTAGAAGAAAAATGAAGACTCTGATATTTCATGTAATAAAACTAATAGATAAATTCATGATTTAATCAAACTATCATCATTTGAGCTTCAGAAGTCTATGTATTGATCTCAAAGAGGTAAGGTCAATTGATTAAAGTTTGAGAAGTTTATGTATTCGTCACAAAGAGGTAAGATCAATTTTTACTTGCAACTCCATTTATAGAGAGAAATATTTTAATAATCTGAAATATAAAGCAAGTGTAAAATAAAAAAAGAAATATTAAGCTTTAATTAATTGTAAACAGGAAAAACTGGTTAAGGATAGTCATTTGTAAAATTACACTAAAATGTTTAAATTCAATATTTTTGCTGGCAGTCATTGAAAATCCTACCAAAATTTTTAACTGTCAATGTTTTCCCATTTCAACATTCGAGTTCGAGTTAGGAATCATAATTTAAAATACTGTATCAATGTTCTTAAATTTAATGGAAATAATAGAGGTCAAAGGAAGACGGAAACTTCTTTACAGAGAGTAACGAACATTATCCAACATTTGTTGTGCTATCAGAAGAAAACAGAGCATTTACATATTATGGAAGAACCGTTTCATTATTTACCAAGGATATATATATGTAATTTTCCCTACTAATGATGATACGATAGTCAGTAGAAACGAACAAAGCATTATTCACAAATCTTCGTTGACTGTCAAATTTTGCGATATGTTTTTAGGTTATTAGCATCCTAAAGAACATGCTCACACAAGAGTTGGCATTCCATTTATTGTCATATCAACAGTTAGCTTTCGTTAGAATATAGCACAAATTAAAATACAGTCCCGGTTAATGAAAAAAAAAACTTTTCATCAACATACTGTTTTGATAAAATTATCATGAGGGAATGAGGAAGACTATCAAAGTGTAAGAAACACTGATCTTTGAATTGTACGAGATCTTGGGTTATTGCAATCTTGGATTTTCTTATCTATACTAATAATAACGGTGTGTGTGTGTGTGTGTGTGTGTGTGTGTGTGTGTGTGTGTGTGTGTGTGTGTGTGTGTGTGTGTGTGTTGGCGTTTTACAAGGCAGACCGTCTGACTAACAGCTACCAAATTTGGAAAATATACACTCATGTCCAAAATTAAGGTCACAAAAATGTTTTTCAAAGTAATTCTAAATAGCTACCAGTAAAATCTAAACAAATTATATTTTGTATATTGTGAAGGACCGGTACCACTATATTAACCTTTGTTGTGGGAAAAAAATGTTGTTTAGCATTACTTTTTGAGGAACTACTGAAATTAGACTGTTTAGGCATCTGGGATTTTTGCTTTCAAATTTTGTGAATATTGCATTAAAACAAAAAAAATTTAACCTGCTTCCAGTGAGAATGAGTTCTCATAATCGTTTAGACGATTCCTTGAGAAGGAGAGCCGTTGGCAGACTTGAAGCAGGGCAGTCTAAGACGGAGGCGGCTCTGTAGTTATAAGTGGCACTGAAAGTGGTATTCAGGTTGTGGAATCAATTCCAAACAAGTGGTACTGTAACCAGGAAGGCCGGCCAAGGCTGTAACAGAGTAACGACGCCTGCACTGGATCGTTATTTGGCATGAAGCGCACGAGGGCATAGGCTGACAACGGCTTGTCAACTTGCTCGTGACCTTGCTGTTGCGTTTGGAATAAGAATTTCGAGACAAACAGTATACAGACGTCCAGCAGAGAGGACCCTTTATGCCCGGCGACCAGTTGAGTGCGTCCCTTTGACTGCATCCAACAGAAAAGCTCGGTTGTTCTGGTGCCTAACACATCAGTTTTGGGCACAGCAAGAATGGTGGCGTGCTCTTTTCAGTGATGAGTCGAGATTTACCACACAGAGTGACACTCGTCGAATCTTCATCTGGAAAGAGCGAGGAGCTCGCAATCATCCCTCCTACATAAAAGAAATCAACAGATTTGTTGGTAGAGGAATCCTTGTCTGGGGTGGCACAATGTTGGGAAGTAGTACACCACTGCACGTCTTCGATGCGGGTACTGTCAATGCACATCGCTATAGGGATGAGATCCTTGAAGCCTATGTGAGGTTGTTCCGGGCTGCTTTTAGTCCAGACTTCATGTTTATTGATGATAAAGCGTGTCCACACAGAGCCCAGATCGTTGATGATTTTCTTGAGGAAGAAGATATTCGACGTATGAACTGGCAATCGAGGTCTCTGGATCGCAATCCTATTGAACATGTTTGGGATGGTCTCGGAAGAGCCACTGTACAGAGTAGCCCCCTCCTAATACCATCCAAGAGTTAAAAGCCGCGCTTTTGGAAGAATGGGCTTTGTTGCCCCAAGCATTTATTGACACCCTCATAAACAGTATGAAAGCTCGTTGTGAAGCTTGTATAGTAGTGCATGGTTGTCATACTCCATATTAGACAGGCTTTCCCCGAGATAAATGCTTATCTCTGATTCATTATGTAACCGCTTTTGATATAACCTGTTTCTTAATTCCCAATTAAAATATTTTCAATGTTGTTATGTGTCTATGTTCTTTCTTCCATTGTAGTGTACCTCTGAGCCAAATTTAGTGGCAACACAGTGAATAGTTTTTCATTTTTTGCAGATTTTATGTTTGTGACCTTAATTTTGGACATGAGTGTATATCTTAAAGGGTACTTCGAAGGGTTTTTTTTGAAATTTTAATTAATTAAAAATTAATCTGAATTTTGGCTTTTTGCGCGATAACTTTCGAAAATAGTACTGCACAAAAATGAATTTTACACTGTTTTAAAATATAAAAAATATTCTTCTTAATAATACCAATTTGATTGCTTGCTGAAATTTTTATTGAATTTTGGTAATTTTTTAAATGATATTTTTTCAGCTAATTTCAAACAATGGATTTCATTGCTGTCCTGAAATTCAATCCGTTTTCATTGTTTCATCAAATATTTAATTACGTGATTTTTTTCAATTATTGAAAGCTAAGGAAGAAGGATTCTGTTTAGTATCTATGCTTAACAAGACAGATAAAAAAAAGTGAAATTACAATATCGCAAAATTTAGAAGACATATGAACAGGATATTTACGTTTTTAATATCACTACGATGTTATGAGGTTGTCTCCATTAGAAAGGTTCGCTTACACAATAAATCGAACTAAAGTAATACGATTAAAATAATATTTTAATATAAAAAATTGGCGAAATCATGGACTTGAAGTTGCATCCAAATGACTTATCTGAAAACAAATATAAGCAATATTCTTTACGAACCAGATGGTCACCAAAAGCGACTAGTAAATAAATAAAACCAAGTTTTAAAAGATGGGGTCAGAGACGGTATTTTTTTTCGTTACTCGAGAATATGGTATCCAGTTTCTATGCGATGATTTTATCACGTTTTATTAGAACTTTCCTTGAACTCATTAACAACAGCTCATACGAGGCCATTTTAATATAACTTGCCAAAAAAATTTTAAGTTTCTCCCCTCCACTTTCTTGTAAGACGCATTTTAAGCATAGTATCGTAATTTATTGGAGAGAATAGAGTATAAATTTTTTAATGCTGTCTTTGCTTTTTGAGTTATTTGATTCAGAAGATGATAGCGATCCAAAATTTGAATGTATAGAGCATATGTTAAATATTACTTATCTCTCTCTTTTTATTTTTGAATTCATACTTAAACGACTTTTTACGTATACGGATAGACAGACGAATTCCAAAAATGAGATTTTCAGAATCGAATAATAATGAGAAGATTCTTTAAAATCTCGAAATCGAATATTTTGACAATTAGAATATTTTCTCTTTATATTCTTCTTACGTAAGAAAGTATGAATGCGCGAATTTCTTTTCGTTATCTGGAAATTCTAGTCAATCTATAAGACGAATATAAGCAAACTGTAAAACTATGAAATAAACCACGAGGAAACGAACTTCCTCCTATTTATTTACCAAACATTATTTTATCGACCAGAGTCCAAGATAACAAAACTTCCAAGCATACACTTGTAGTCATTATTTACATATATATCTCTAAAAAATTAAAACTTATTGCAAGTGCAAATAAAATATGGATCAAGCGTCAAAATTGTGTAGGAAAATGGTCACTAAATGACAAATAAAAAATTGATAAAAAAAGAGATGATAGAATTTAAAGAGACAACTTGCCTACCTATCTTATAAAAGTTAATACACAAAGCATAAACTAACTTTATTGGCTAATAGCTCAGAAACAAAGAGTATCTAGAAATTAAGTTTTATTGAAAAACAAACATAGAGTAATTAGCTAAAGAAAGGGCAAATGAATTGGTAAAATAGCGTGTCGAATCGAAGATACAAAAGTCAACATTCTAATATTTAAATTATGCATGCAGGGGTATCCATACTATCGTTTATAAACTTTAAGACCAGCTCTGATATGCAGAAATAAATAATTTCAAAAACAGAGCATGGGCTCTCAAACACAAAGGACGACCACTGCAGAAGGTATTTTTCTGGAAATTAAGGTAAAAAAAGGAAACAGCAGAAAAAAAAAGTACAAACAGGTTTATTGCAAGACTAATTTACAAAAATACAGATCATGAGTATCAGGATTACAAATGTAGATTGTATTTACATTATGAATTACAAGACAAAAAGTTGTAAAGCGTGGGATCTAGGACAATAAGTATAAAGCAATGAACAGAGATTCGTGTATATTGGACGATTTGGAGCAGTTCTTCCCGCCAGTTCGTGTTAAGCTGTATATCTTTTGAGACAAGGCTTTACAAAAATCTTTGGAATCATCATTCTTGGAAAAAATCTTAGAAAGGAAAATTTAAAAAATCTTTGGAATGAGCATTCTTGGAAAGAAAAATTTAAAAATCTTGGAATTACCATTCTTGGGAAAAATCTTGGAAAGGAATTAAAAAAAAAAAAAATCTTTGCAGCATTAAAGTAAATTTTTAAAGGAGCTAGTTCCAACTGAAAGGACCGAAGGCCAATCGAAGCTATACATGCTTCGCATGTTATTGTTTTTGTTTTCGATAGGTTTCCTGGTCCTGTCATGAAATTGGTACAGTTTTTCTCCCTGTACCTTAGAGTTTCGTATTTTTGAAATTAATTCTTGGCTGAAAAAGGAAATTGAAAGCAAAAGATTAGATGAAGAAATCTCTCTAAATGAAGCACAAAACTAAAGTTGATTCCTTTTTACAAAACTAGAATAGCGTAAAGAACATTCTGATTGCAGTTGCATTTTTAATGCGAGATGATTTATTAAGGTAATAATCACCAGATTGATCTTCTCCAAATGTTTCGAGCTTTCGAAATACCGGAATGAGGATGCGGTTGCTATTATTTGTGTAATTACGTTAATGAAATCCGTAGTCAATAAATGGTACTGTGCAAATTTCTTTCTTTCTTCTTTTTTCATATGCGCAAAAAGGAGACATTTTTTAGACAAATTCTAAATATAATATAAAACAATTATAAACATTAACAAACAATTGATTATAAAGCAATTGATTGGATTTAATATTATCCTGCTCTATGATCCTGCAAACTCTCGAAAATTCTTTTTAAGACAGGGCCTTTATCAGATCCCAAATGAGGTACAATATCGGGGGAGCTAAACTTTTCATAACAAATGCTTTCTAGAAATTCTTCTGTATTTATAAAGAACAGTTTTCTTAAAAATTATCCTGAGTAGAACAAATTTCATTAAAATCCTTTAATTCATCATCAATAAGCAAACAGTTTTCTTAGTTTTAATTTTTTTTTCACCTTTCATAAACTATATCGAAGGAAAATGAGGTTCCTAGAGGATATAAACTTTTGAAGATGTAGATAAGCAGTCAAATTTCTGATATGCTGTACTTATATCGTAGTGCCATCTAGTGGTTCTCAGAAGCATTAAAATGAATTTTTAAAAGACAAGTCATTAGAGATTCTGCGATTTTATATCCGTTCATTATTTTTTTAAAAGATTATAATTATCAAAGGCTTTAGTATTCAAAAAATTAATGCGAAAATATTAAGTTAATGCGTTAATTGACTGAAGAAGCTTGATAAGTATTAGTTCTGTCCATTTTAACAATTTTATTATATTTAATTATTTTAAAATAAAAATTATTAAAAATCTAGTTAAGATATTAAATTTAATATTTTTGTAAATAACTTTTGAAAATGACTCTTAGTGATTAGAGATATTTATCTTTATTTATATTTTTATAACAAATTAATTACATATTCGAAATTTATTTAAAATTTAATTATTTATTCAAATAAATGTGCACTTTGCCTTAAAACAAGTAATATTTTGAAGAAAAAAAATCAAAGAAAAAAAGGAGTTCAAGATATATAATTGTAATTTTTCTATTTATACATAACATTTTACTAAATCATTCCTCTTGGGGCTTTTTTTCTTTAAATCTTTATCTTTAAATCTTTATCTTGAATTTTTATCTTTAAATCTTTATCTTTAAATCTTTATCTTGAATTTTTATCTTTAAATCTTTATGACAAACTGGGATGGTTCAGTACTGCAATTATTTCAAAAAAGTGTAATTCTTCTTTTCTTTTCTTCCTTTTTTTTTTTATTTTTTTTTTTTTTGCAACATTTTTAGATATTTGTTTACTCAGATTGTGATGGCACTATAGAATCGAAAGAGAATTAAAAAAAAAAGCGCCATAAAATTATTTGTGTAGATAAAATGTATTGTCATTCCGCCGTATCCAGAACCGGATTCAGCACTTTTGGGGCCTTTAGACAATGCAAATATGTGGCAGTATTTTTCTATTTTACAGTTTCCTATATCAGATATTTTTTTATTGATTCTAATTCTCTATAACAGCAGTATTATGTAATAAATTCTTATAAACTGAAAAAAAAATTAATTACTCTTGTTTTCAAGATAGTTGGTTTTAGTATTTCGCACATAAAAAAATCTAGATTAAAATTTAAAAGAAATTTTAAATCAAACAGCAAAAAACACTTTTTGAACATAATTTAAATACTATTTAATTATAAAATTGAGCTTTTTTTAAATTATAAAGTAACATTTTTTTAGAGTTTTTTAACAATATAATATAAAATTTGTAAAAAAATAATTACTTAGTAATATTAATGAAGCTTCAAAATTTAGACTATACTTGATTTTAATTTGAATCAGTATACTGATGATATATGATACTGAATTAGTTTGAATTTGTAAATTAAAGAAGCATAACATTAATGTACTTAGAAAACATCACAAAAATATATCGAATTTTCGTTGGTCGCTAATGCTAACGGAACCCAAGGTGGCTATCTACTTTGACTATTTGACAGTCTGGCCTTTACCTTATCTGAAATCCCGCCAAAAAATGCTCGCCAAAAGCTTAAAAAAATCACGATTTAAAACGCCGATTCTAATGATGAATGTTGCCAACTGAGAAAAAAAATATTTTCACGATATTTAATTTAGAAACGTGCTCATGTTCTTAAGTATTACATTTTCGACTTTTATTTTTAGATGAAAATTAGAAAATTATATTGTGTACAAGGTTTATTGTTTTCCAAACAATTAAAAGGCTTAAGAAGTAATGAGAGAGCAGAGGAACAAAATACGAAAAATATTCAAAAAATTAATAATGTAAAAATTGAAAAAAGAAAAAAAAAATCGTGAATTTTAATTAAAACAGAAAAAAATTCTATTAACTTACAAATTATTTTTATGAATAATAATAGAATAATAACAGTTTCACTTTAAAATAAATTTTGACTTACAGCTTCACTTTATAGGACTTTTAACTGACACCATTTTTTTTAAAAATATCTCAAATGCCTAGCGATTTCTCATTATAACTTAAAAAAAATAATAATATAATCTTAACTATCATTATAATCATTATAACTTTAAAAAATAATAATATAATCTTAACTATCATTATAATCATTATAACTTAAAAAATAATAATAATAAATAATCAAATAAACATATTTTCTCTTTACTGAAAACAACCCCCCCCCCCCACACACACGCACAAAAAAAAAAAAAAAAAAAAAAAAAAAAAACTTTTTAAATGAGTGCAAATTCTACAGACCTAAAAGAAGTCTGTTCGAATCGTAGTAACTATTCTAATTTTTCTATCACTATTTTGACTATACAATTATATAAATATTTTATCTCATTGTGCTCAGTATATAGAAGAAATAATGAGTTTTTTGAGTTTGATTTCCATTCAGAACGATAAATTTTACAGCTATTTCTTTAATATAAAGTAGTTAAGAATAACATTCAGGTTTCTACCATTATTAAAACGCGTCTTAAATATTGAAATAGATATTTAAAAAATATGCATTATTCAAAATAGTATAATCAGTTACTCAGTTAATAACCAGAAATGATACAATCCTCGTGAAAAAAGAAAACTAATATAACAATAAAGAAATTGAATGAAAGTGTCTAGCGCGAATGCCATATTTTTAAGTGAAAATTTTTTGTTGATATTTACTGTGATTAAAAAAAAAATTGAATACCATTTTGCAAAGAAGACGTCTGATAATTTTAAATATTCAGCATAATATTAAAGCAAGTGAAGATGCTCCTTTTGTACAATTAATTTGTCTTTCCTGTATCAAAAGAAAAAAATTATATCATCCTGGAATTTTGGGGCTGAAAACTATATCTGAAAATTTCAACTAAATTTAAGTCATAAGTTTAGCGTAACTAAGTGGAAATTCCATTCTCAAATACATCCACAAAACGTTTCTTATTAATATGCAAAAAATGCAAATTAAAATTTCAAATCATATTATAAATTTGATAATTAGAAATAAAAAAAAAGGAGAGTTCTGAAATAAAAATTTACATGGTTTTTATTTTTTTTTATTTATTTTTGTATACTACCAGCCGTATATCTGAAAGAATTTCATGACTGCCCTTGATTAAAACATAGACATTATTAATTATAAAAATGATGACAAAATTACTATGATAACACAATTAAAACTAATTTACATTGCACAAATGATTGAAAATATAACAAATAGCAATTGTTAATTTATTTGAAAATGTATTTTACTTGTATAAATAATATTTTCACTATAACACTTCATGATTAGTTACTTCAAACTATAAAACTTCTTAAAAGACGCAGTGTGGAAACTGTGCAACTACTCTTAACAATCCCGCTACCCAAGCTACAACAGGTTGTCAGAATGGGCGCAAGGGCCACGTTGACCCGTCCATTTGCTGGCCTTTTCCGTCGAAGCATTTTATTGATTTTTGGGAAAAAGGGCAATTCCCTTCAAGCCTATGACCTCAACAACGGGTCTTTTAATTCCCATAAGGGGAAGGATGGCTGATTTATAACGAGTCTAGCAAGTCACGTGTAATGTTGTAGATACATAATAACATAAGTACATAAATAAGTCTACAGAAATGATAAGAAAAAATAACTAAGCAAATTATTTGAAATCTAAGCAATATAATAAACTTTTGAATGTGTATCATTTTCTATGACATTATAATATAATTAAAAAATAAACAATAAGCTATGCTACTATTATACTGTATTTATACCTTTATTTAAAAGAAATTTAATTTATCCAAAATTTCAAACTTGCAAGTGCAATTTCTAAACATGATGAATTAAATGATTGGAATGATTGAATCTATCTAATTTAGATTTCTATCGGTAGCTTTGAAGTCTTTTAGTCGCAGTTTAGAGCATATCCATAATTGTCGACAAAGTGTAAAAAGTCTAAGAATTTCTAATCTTTTTTTATTTATTTATTCTTTTGAGTACTTTTAGCTTGGAAAATTTTTCTCTGTTCCCATTTATATACGTAGACGTAAAAATGTTTAAAAAAACCTAAGCATCTACAAAAAATACAAAATACACAAATGGCGCACTTAATTATGAATAAAAAATAATATTAATGCAGTTTTTAAAGAATAAAGAAAACTTCTCGAATAAAATATATCATGATAATGCAAATATTTTTCTTTTTCAGTAATACTGAAAAACTCACACTCATAAAAAGAACGAACAAAGTTTTTGGCTTTTAATATCTAGGGTAATGACCAAGCTAAGATAGTAATTCCACAATATTAAGAGCCGGCGTCCTGGCATAGGGGTAGCGCTTCTTCCCCGTGATCTGGGCGTCCCGGGTTCGAGTCCCGGTTTGGGCATGGTTGTTCTTCTGTTGTTCTATCTGTGAGATGTGTGAATGTGCCCCCCTGTAAAAAAGGGTTGTGCAAGCGAATGAATGATGCGTGAGTGGCAAAGTCGTACCCTTGGCCCTAGTTGGCGCTGCTATAAAAAATAAGAGACGTTCCCCCTCAGGCTTAAATCGCTGTCTTCGTAACAGCGGGCTTGTCAGTGGCAAGTGCCATAAGAAACAAACAAACAAACAATATTAAGAAAAGTAAGTTTTTATGTTCATATTTTTCAGCGTTTAATATTGAAAAGCGGTGATTAAAACTTCACACATACATATGATTCACACGTTCACACATATGATTCATACACATGCAGCGTTTAATATTGAAAAGCGGCGATTAAAACTCTCTAACCAACCAAAACTATAAAATCTGCTACATTTATAATAAAAGAATACACATATGATGAAATATATTCCACTTACCAAACACAGTAGAAAAATCCAGAACAATTTATCTGATGGTAGATTCTTTGAAGTGGGGTCATTTATTGGTCCCATATTGAAATATTTTCTACTTAAAGGTCACTGAAGTCCTATGACTACGAATAAATCACAGTTCATTAAGCAAATCAAGCTACTAGAAGAAATATATATTACTATGATCAAAAAGTAATCAGTATTTTAGCTTAAAACAAAAGATATCAATTTATTGGTCAAAATTTGCTTTATATTTTTCTGAGCAATCGACAGCAATTCACTTCTGCCAATGTTATTTTTTTTTCAACTATCAAAATATGTCTTAAAGTCATTTTTAAAGAGAGTTCGTAGGGAATTTTCTTTTAAATGGACTCAGAACAGTGACCGCAAAGAGGTAATTTTAATCAGAGAAATAAGAAAAGGTCACAAAGTCTGTATCAGGAGAATGCGGAGCTTATGGAGCAGCATTTGTAGAATGTTTGGTTAAATCCAACGAGTAATAATTTCATTTTGAGTAATTGTATTATCGTGGCGTAAAATCCATGAGTTTTCTGGCCACTTTGAAGGCCGTTTTCGATGAATTGCATCTTTCAAACGTTTAATTACTAATCTTTATTGACTATTTGTCCAGCTGGCAGAAATTCACGATGGACTACCTTGATTTTTGATAACTTTGATGGAATGTTTAGGTCTTGCTTCACCTTTCAAATGTCATTCACTTGATTGTTGATCTTTTTCTATATCAAAAGCATGTATCTAAGTTTCATCACCAGCAATAATGCGTTTAAACAATAAGTTGCCATTAGAAAGTATCTCTTGGTTCATCTGAGAACGTTGTTTTTGAAGCAAAGTTCTTAGGACAACTCGAGAAGTGATGTGTTGCAACCCTAAATTATCTTTTAAAATCGCTTGATAGGAGCCAAAAAATATAGCAATTTTTTCAGTAGTGTATCTCGTTGTCAAACACGCGATTGGATTACGAAGTACCTATTCTCTAACCTTATCAATATCTTGATCATTAATCTAAGTGGAAGAGCGACCAGATCACGAATTATCTCTGATGGATTCTCAACTATCTTTAAACTCTACCAATCAGATACTGTTATTTCAGAAAAACAGCCGTCTTTAAAAGCTTTTTGCAACATTTCTAGTGCTTTCATAGCAAAAATTTCATTGCGGAAACAAAATTTAATGCATGTTCTTTCTTCAATAACATTAACCATTTTGGAAAATCAACAGAGTAGAATCTTATCTCATTAAAACGAATTAACTTCAGACGATAGAATGAAAAAAAATTCTGATTGTTGCCATTATGTTTATAGAAGTATAAAAATGCTTGATAAAAATTTACAGAAGATATTTATCTACTATAGATGCATTTTAAATAAAGCATTCCGGATACTTTTTAATCATTGTAGTATACCTGCAGAAAATTAACGGAATTTTTTTATATTTTCATTTTTATTGGTTTCTTAATTTGCTATATTAATGAGAAGTTCAGATTATTTTCTAATCAATCAGGATGTTTTGAAGCTACAAAAGGATTAATTTGTGACAGACCTTTTAATTTTGAATGGTGATCAGGTGACGAAGACAATACTTCAGTTGGAAACCTTGTCTCTAAACTTCCACATCACACCAGTGGGAAAGCGTTTGCTCCACGGTGCCAGATTCAGCATGAAGATGGAAGACGTACACAGCGGATCTTTAGTGATATCGGATTTTAAACCTGAAACCCTCCGCTCCAAAGCCGAGACATTGCCACGAAGTTAAAGCAGTCCTAATGGAACAGAGACGTTGTTGAGAGATACACGAAGATTACTGTGAGGGCATCTTGTAATTTTGAGCCACAGTCAAAGTATAAGTATGCCCAAACTTTCACTTCATACCAACACGAGGAAGACACATTAAACCACATGTAGTTACTTCCACACCACACCAGTGGAAGGGCCTTTGACTCACGGTGCCAGATTTAGCATGCAGATGGAACACATACACAGCGGATCTTTAGTGGAATCGGATTTTAAACCTGAAACCCTCCGCTCCAAAGCCGAGACATTGCCACGAAGTTAAAGCAGTCCTAATGGAACAGAGACGTTGTTGAGAGATACACGAAGATTACTGTGAGGGCATCTTGTAATTTTGAGCCACAGTCAAAGTATAAGTATGCCAAACTTTCACTTCATACCAACACGAGGAAGACACATTAAACCACATGTAGTTACTTCCACACCACACCAGTGGAAGGATCTTTGACTCACGGTGCCAGATTTAGCATGCAGATGGAACACATACACAGCGGATCTTTAGTGGAATCGGATTTTAAACCTGAAACCCTCCGCTCCAAAGCCGAGACATTGCCACGAAGTTAAAGCAGTCCTAATGGAACAGAGACGTTGTTGAGAGATACACGAAGATTACTGTGAGGGCATCTTGTAATTTT